>NW_009694101.1:31097-41292 GCF_000703405.1 Apaloderma vittatum
TGGTTGAGTCACCGTCCCTGGAAGTGTTTAAGAGATGGGTGGATGTTGCGCTGAGGGGGATCGTTTAGTAGGTTGATAGGCCTAGGACAAAGGCTAGACTCGATGACCTTCTAGGTCTCTTCCAGCTGATACAATTCTATGATTCTATTATTCTATACCTCAGGCCTGTTCTTGTCATCAGTTTCTTGTTTTCTATAAAACTTGGTGTACAGTACCTAACAAGAATTGTATTTTATTGCTTGTAAAGTTACAACATCAGGACCTTTCATTTCAAACATTAGAAAGAATGACAAGAAAGCAGTCACAGCCTAATAAGGACAAAAGTAAAAATATCAGATTCCTGGTGGAGACACACTCAAGGCTCGTGTTCATCAGTTTTAGTAAAGGCTCACTTAGCCTCTAACCCTTTCTGTATGGACTCTCTGTTACTTAGAGAAGTTGTTGTATACCTCTCATGCATTAAGAGATGAAGAGCTGAGCCCCTCAAGGAAATTCATATCTTCCCATCTTCATATCCTGGACTCTTCAACACTCAGTTCAGTCATGAGAGTAAGACATAAGACTTGGTTCAGTATTCCAGGCTTTATTGTACCACTATGTTTTTGTGTTTTGCTTTTTTTTTTCCTTTCTTCTCATGTTATATACCATCACCAATCCTATATGTAAATGAGAAGTAAAATATAATGAAGTAAGAAATGGTCACTACAAGGTTAATTTTCCTTGCTCATATATGTGGTCTTATTTCTGATTAAAGAGTTTTCAGCAAGGTTTCCATGCGAGGTTGCGTAAGAACTTGAGCCATTAGATTAGACATCATGCCTGCCTCTTGACAAATGATGGAACCTTTCACATGAGACAGTAGAATCACAACACACAGGCAGACAGGAATCAAAATTATATGCTTCTATATGAAGCTATATATATACTTCAATAATAATCAATAATTCCCTCATCTACACTTGCAGATATTTTAAACCAGAATACATGGTAACTCTGCTACTCCCAAATTACTCACATGGCTAAACATTTCAAAATTTCATTCAGTTCTTCTATGGAGTTAGATATGAATGGTGTGAAACAACCTTCTCAGCTTGTATTTAAAAAACATCTGCAGGTTATTCAGTATTAAAATAATGCCTGTGAGTATTCCTTGCTCATCTGTTGTTTTTTTGCTTTAGAAAAATTGGAGTTTGGGTTGTAACCACATAACCTGTACTAAGCAATTTTTTTAAGTAAGCTTTCCTGTTCTACTATTTGACTCCATGGCATGCTTCTAGACATTAACAAGCCACGAGGATGATTAGAGGGCTGGAGCACCTCTCCTATGAAGACAGACTGAGATAGTTGGGGTTGTTGAGTATGGAGAAAAGAAGGCTTTGAGGAGACCTTATTGTTGCCTTCCAGTATCTTAAGGGCGCCTACAAGAAAGCTGGGGAGGGCCTTTTTAGGATTTTGGGTAGTGATAGGACTAGAGGGAATGGATTAAAGTTAGAGATGGATTGGTTCAGATAGGACATTAGAAAGAAGTTCTTCTCCATGAGGACGGTGAGACACTGGGACAGGTTGCCCAGAGAGGTGGTGGAAGCCCCATCCTTGGAAGTTTTTAAGGCCAGGCCAGGCTGGGTGGAGCTCTGAGCAGCCTTACCTAGTGGGGGATGTCTCTGCCTATGGCAGGGTGGTTGGAACTAGATGATCTTTAAGGTCCCTTCCACCCCTGACAATTCTGTGATTCTATGAAGCGGTAGTTCTATGCATTTGTGTGGATTTACACATTTTAAATCCCAAACTGACACAGTTCACTTTCTTGTGATCAAGAATACCAAAGCCAAAAATCATTCCTGGTGTTTTATTGGCATATCATAATTTATGATGATTCATTATACATGAAGTGCCATATTTTCCAGCCTTTCGGGCATGTGGTGTGGCACAGTCAAGTATCAACAATATCATGATTCTTCTGTGATTAAAGATTTGGCAAGAGATTTGGGCTGCTTGATAGTTTGCTTATTAGCTAGATAGTGCCATGGAGACATCTCATTCTCTACAGTCATTAGTTACTAAAGATGTGGTGAGAAGACAGAAATGTTGTTAGCTATGATTCTCGTATAAAAAATTTGCATAAAGGATTCAGTAATGAGTTAGCAGAACATAACGCCAAATGTGTTTTCTTGATCATATATAATTAGTCACATAATACTGTGATTGCTTTTGAAATCTATGGAGCTGTATGTGAGTGTTTTTTTAACGAAGTCATCCTTTAAAGGAATGATGGCCAAGGTTTTCCAACTTTCAATTTATTAGTGAGACATTCAGACCGTAAGAAACATTCAAAACACTTAGTAGAGTTCTATATGATTCACCTGTCTTAGCAGAAAAGATACAACTGTAATAGTACTTGTTTGAGAAACACAGTGGCCAATTTTGAGAGGATAGATTATTGATTAGTCAAGGGTACAGAAAATGACAAATCTATTTAAATTGAATAAAATGCATAACCTTATTGTCTGCTTTGACACAAGTAAGCTAATCCCTAATGTATCTGGACGTATTTTAAAATACCATCCATTGAGTGAAATATACTCTATTCAATAAATTACTTAGTTGACTTTGCACCTAGAAACTATATTTTAAGATGTTGAAATATTAGAAGCTTAAATAGAAAGTACTGTGGAATATACTAAAATATTCTTAGATAGTTTGAGGATTCACACCCTTTTTTTTTTCTTAAAACAAAATACAGTTTAGTAGTAATGCTATATGCGATATTTTGGTATCCTAAGTTACTTGCCCTCCAGACGTTGTGTCATAGCATAAAACAACAATACACAAATCAGTGATAGACCTTCTCTTGAGTTTCACTATTGTGAATCTATTTCCAGACAAGGATGACACTACTTGGTCATCAGGAATCATAAGGTTGCGTCCTCACATAAACCCCGTACTATGTGATAGGAAATATCTCCTGTGAAAGTCATAAATAAATGTGTCTCTTTTGCCATTGAAATGTGTATTAATTTTCATTTTAAAGAGAACAGTAAATAGAAAAATGTTAGAAGGGTGAGAAATTTCCTCAATTCAGATTCAAGCAAGTGCTTGAACACAGTGTGTATCACTGGAGTTTTTTTGTCTTATTACAGCAGGGCCAGTCCTGAGTAGTAAAATCAGACACGGATGAAAGTCTTTAGCAAACAGGGAGTTTTGCAAACATCTTCCTTATCTTTGAAAATATACATGAGAGAGACTTGAGATGCTTAGCCATGACCTTTTTCTGCAATTTGAATTTATAATGAAATCTGAGGCACTGCAATTTTAGAGTGGCTTGGGGGATTTCATTTATGCATTGGACTATCACAACAGCAGCAGTAATGGCAAAATGTATTTGTGATTCATAGTTTCTCATTTACACCCAGGCTTGCGTCATGTACTATGTTGCATATTTCCTTTCTTTTCAAGTATGTTTTTTGAGACTTGTTTGTTGTTGACTGGGAAGTGGAGCTGTTCCCAATGCGTTCCTAAGGAAACATCCTGTACAGGAAAAGAGATTTGTTTTATTTTACATAAAGCAGCCAATATAATTTAAAGCGGATGGTCTCCTCTATTTTTTTTTTTGTACCTCCTAACCTACATTGAAGTCTAAGGTCAATTTGTAAACCAGGCCTGCTTGAAGAAAGTCAGTCAAGGCTCACAGAACTGATTGCAAGTATAAACAGTTTTAAGACCTCTTTAAGATTTCTTAGTAAAGACATTTAAGGCCTCTATTTATTGATCTTTATTCAGCTAAAATCATTAAGGCCTCAAATACATACTAACGATGCTCTTGTTTTGGTAATAGAAACAGCTACTCTGCAGCATAAGAAATAACTGTGCATTTTAAAAGGTGACTTCAAAGCTCCCACGGGACTAAATCTCCTGTCTCCAGAGATGTCACAGACAAGCATTGTTACTGACAAAGCATAGGACTCACAAACGTATCATAATAGTTACCAGACTGCTGATGTTACAAAGAAGACACTCTAAAGTCTCTGTCTCTTCACAGCTTTCACGGCAATATGTCATTCTTATCTTGCCATTCAGGGGGAAAGCCATAAACCGAGGCTCTATCTTAAAATATGGTGCAAAAAGAGATAATTATGAGATTATTGATGCTGTAACTGCCGTATCTAAAATCTTTAGCAGAAAGTCTTTCACTATTCTGATACAGTCTCCAAAAAAATTTGTCTTTTACTGAGGTGTAGTGATTCTTCCAGCTTATGCACAAGTAATTTAAAATTTGAGTATGAATTTTCTAAAGAGACGATTTTTGAGGCAGAACAGGTACACCTCATCAGCAACAATGCCATATGTTCAGCTTTGCCCCAGTACTGAAACTGTTTCTGAGAATGGGATTTGAAATCAAAGCATTTCCTGGACTTGTTCAATCTTGCATACTTCCCTGAAGCTCTGAACAAGAATGCTGATTATGACAGATTCTTTCTTTTCTAGCTTGAGTATGTGCCCAGTGGGAAATGGACTAGAGACCACACAAATTAGTAGCAATCAGTTACTAGTCCCTAGAGTTAGATCTGGAATAGTCTGTAGAAGTGTATAATGAACAATACTGCACTTCCATGAAGGCTGTAAAGAGCAGAGTTTATATGTATGCAAAATGCTAGAGACAGCTTCTCTTTTCTTAGGATATTTTCTGGGCAGATTAATTGTTATAAAAAATAAATGAGCTATTTCTCAATTTAAATGCATTAGAAAACAGAAGAAAATTAGTTTATAAGTATTTCTTTCCACAGAGTTTTATATGCATTCCGATGAAGCTCTTTCAAAGCCTCCTAGTTTTTCTTTAAGGCTTTTAATAAAAAGTGAATTTTCAACTATCTTGCAACTTTTTTATCTGCCAAAGCACTCTCATATTAATAATCTCTATGATTTAGTTCAAAATGAAACAAACAATACTATTATTACATAATGGGTTATCTTTCCTCTGTGTTATTACAGAAGATAATCTAGAAGAGGGGGAGATCATAGCTATTATCTCTGCATGCAAACTTTCAGGATAATCCTTGAAGAAACATTTGTTCAGAAATCCAAAGAGAAAGCTCTGCTTAGAATAACTGACAAGTGTTCTGTCAAACTTTGTCTCAGCCTCTTTGAAATTTTGATTCTAAACTGAACTATTCTTTGAACTGATTTCAGATTTAAAACTATTTCAACACTATGTATTTAAGGCTTATATTTTATTGCTAATGTAAACATTATTGACTAGAATTTCCAATGTTTTGCATTTGCTTCCTGAAATCAAGCTTCATTCTACTGTGATTTTACCATCAGTTGTTGACAGTAGAACTTTCAGTATATTCATTCCTCAATGGAACAACGAAAAAACATAAGTTAGAGCTATGGTGTCTTTCTGTAGTGGCTTTCATTTAAACTGAGACAGAAAACTCAATCCAGAAAGGCCAAAGAGTTAAACATATGAGAGAAATGGTGTGTTGTAACTGATTACAAATCTCCTAAGCAAAACACTCCCTGCAAAGTACGTAGAGAATTAAAGGTCACAATGAAAGCTGAAGAGTTTGCTGTAACTTGACAGGCATATACTGTGAGTGGGTTTGGGGTTTTTGGATTTTTTTTCCTTTTTAATTGCATGAGCTCAGTTGAGTTATCATAACACAATTGAAAAGCTCTGTTAATATGCAGGCCGAAACATGTGTAGCTATGTTAGCTGTCTTTGCTGAAGTTTGAATTCCCTTTAGGCTATACACACCCTGTGAGCAGGACTTCAGTTGTCATATGCAACTTCATTGTGGCTTTTCACAGCCAGCTAATGTGAACAACCTGAAGTATTTTGGAGTTAAAAAGCTGGTTGTGAGCAAAGCTAAATGAATCAGGTGTATCCACTCCCTAAAGGAGTATTCGGAGAATGTCAGACTCTAAAAATCTCAGTATGCTTCTCCTGGGTGGCAGATTTGGTCACATCCCACGATATAGAGGGCTGCAGGGAGTACTTTGATGCATTTTCTGCACCTTGGTGATCAAGTGAAGCTCAGACAGAAAAGAATATGGTAGTTCAAAACAAAAATGTGAACAAATTAAACACAGCTATATATTTTCATATGTTCCCTGTTGTGAAAGACCATCACAACCACAAATACTGCTTGTGCATACTGGCTTGGTTATCATCCTACTGACTGGGAAGTGCTCATTTTCAGAAGATCTCCATTGACAAAATGCCGTGTTCTAAGAGTGTGTGAGGACAAAGGGAAAAACAGTTTTAAGTATATGCTGTTCTTATCTGCTCCAGATGTGATATCTACTCTCACATGTTGTGACAATCCACTCCCTCACTGAAAGATACTACTTCTCATAAAAAGGAACAAAATACAGATCTACAACCCTATGTCCCCTAACATGGTCAAGCAATTCATGTTTAACACTGTTCTTTCACAGGTATTCTACTGGTTAGCTTTGAAAACTAAATTAAGGAAATAATGTTTTGCAGATTAGAGTTGATAATACTTTGCTCTCTGGACTGCAGTTACTTAGAAATCCATACAGCATGAAAAAACACAGAGGAAATGATACCAACAAAAACCATCTGAAATAGGTGAGTGTGGTTTATTGTGATATTACATATGGGACAGGCACAGAAGTTAAGAGATTTATTCAAGGTCAAAATGATGTTTAGTACTAGAAATAGAAATTGAATCAATTAGGAAAGCCAAACATCATCTCTCATCACTACTTTGCACCTGCTAATTTTATAATTTTCCTCACTGCAGAATGAAACAGCATCTCAGATGAAAGGATGAAAAAGGGGGTTTTGTGCAATTTGTGGCTTGGGAAAGATGGAGTTTAGGGTGTTTTTTTTCATATAAATTTTAAAAATGTATTATGTTTCACCATAAAAGAAAGTGCATTAACTTGATTGCAGATATAATCACCCACACAAGTCATCTTTCACCTTAATTTTTGAGGTTTTTTCCAATAGTTATTGATAAATTACTATGAAATGGAGAATATCAGAAATTGTATTGCTCAAGTTCAAAAACAACTGCCATTCACCATCGTTTTGGAAGTCATGCAGCCTGTAGCTAAACTGCTTTAAAGCCACTCTAGCTTAAAAAGAAAATTAATTAGGTTTAATAAATACTTTCATCTAACTCCAATTTTATCTTTTCTTATTAATCAATTTATTATTAATTGATTTAATTATTGGATTTGTTGCCAGAAGGTGGAAAGGAATGCTCTTTAATGTCTTAGGACACTTGCTAATTCCCATTGATTGCTCACAGCTTGTGGCTGGGAATGAGGGCCTTCAAGAAAAACTCTCATAGTGTATGAATATATGATCATATTGCTTGCTTTTTTTTGGTCGTAGTACAAGAAAGAAAGACTTCTTGGCATAGCTGGAATTCTCCAACATCATAAGCATTCATAAGATATCTTCCCTGAATACAGTCTACATCTCCCTGCAGTGTCCAATTAAAATACTTCTCTTTGATTAATTGTGGTTTATTTTTCTTTCTTGATGTTAGTCTAGAATGTAACAATACAGAACTGTAATCTTTACTGCTATCTATTTTTTAAATCTTTCCTATGGCAGTGATACAAGAAGGATGTTATCAAGTTAGTGGATATAAAAAGAAAGCAGTCAACTTGGTTTATGATGGTTTGCTGTGATAAGTATTCTTCCACTTCTTGATACAGGACAAAATACAAACCACCAAAATGAATTCAACAAAAAAACAACAAAAAACTAATACAACCATTAAAAGAGTACTAACAGGACTGAGAGAAAAGTTCTCCACAAAATGAAAACACTCGTTATCCATTCAGATTCAGATTTAATTTTAAAATCAGGAATTACATCACAAGTGTTGACATGTTGCAGTTTTTTGATTTTTACCTAGGCCAGCTTCATGTAATTAAACTATAAGGACTTGAATTACAAGTACTTTGTAATGTCAGGAAGAAGAATAGTCTTTGTCAGCATTGTTTCTGAGCTTCTACAGTAAATATTGCTGTGCCTTAAGGCTTTAATTTGAAGATCTTATCTTTGAAATATGAATACACTGCCTGCCAAAGGAGAAAATGGTGGCTCCTGTGTCCCCAAATTGAATTCACTCAACAATCAAATTATAAACAAAATAACAGAACATCCTTGGGCCAGAAAGTACTTGGTCTTCTACAAATCCTAAGTACAAATGTTCAATCTCTTTTGCTTTAGAATAGGTAGTAACAAGTAATATAAAAACATGGTGTTTGGTTGGTGCAGTAAGGGAGCAACTGTAAACAATATATTTGGTAAACTCAACATAATTTCTTTATCTCTGAGTAACCCAGATGCACATTTTACTGATTACATTACTATTCCCCAGCAGGTGTAGCAGCTTCAGAAAATTTAATCAGAATTCATATGTCTCCAAAAATCTGTTTTGTGAAGAAAAATATAGTATAATATACCAGTCATTATTAATTCTCTAGCTTTCTAAACCATTCCATTGCTATTCAAGGATTTGTATTATCATATCCGTTGCAGTTGGAGTATGTGGACAGGCAATTTCAAATTCTCATTTGTGTAGGAAGAAAGTGATTTGTCATCACAGACTTAATCCACCAGTTCTGGCAACCAAGCAATAACTTCTCTGACTGGTATACAGTAAGACTGCAGAATGTGGTACCAGTCAGTGTTCCTGTATCATTGAAATGGACTACTGTGCCTGGACATTACAGACAGTCATTGTACAGCCAATCTCTACTTGTATATCAGTTCTAGAAGTTGTGGGTTAATTGCATATGAACTGACCAGCATACACTGATCATGTCCTAGGAACAAAAAAACACCTATAAATTTATGTTTGTAGCAAAGAAAGCTTTAGTCATGCCATAGATGCCTATGCAATGGTTGTGGCATTGTAACCTTCATTTCACTCTAGGTGAAAATTACATCTTCCTCATTATGAATTAGGTTTGATGAAGCTGGGAAACACTAGATTTACTGTGTATGTCCAAGATGGCAGAAATGCTTAGGCAATTTTCCAAAAAACAAGAAATTGCATACTTTTCACAAAGTAGAGCCTTACATTGACTCTGGAGGACCAGGACAGAAAGAAAGGACTGTCTTCTTTAGCCCTCCCTTTCATTTAGTTTAGTTTAAAATTACTTCTGCAGAATGTTTAGCAAGCCATTCATCAATCCCAGGCAGGTTACTTCAGCCTCCTGCCTATTATTCAATATCCAGACTACCCAGGAAAGCACGGACATATATTATTTTACCTTTGCACAAATATAGTGTCTCTCTTGCAGACTCTGAAATGTTGTGAAATCATTAATAATTGTGTAGTGTGTGTTACATGGTTTTGGAAGTAATAATAATGCTACAGTTGGTTAATAGACATATGGGCATACAGATTCCAAGTTACTTGTAAACTGTCAAACAACAAGGGTTATAATAGAAAAAAATATTAGCAAGATGATATTACCATTCATACACACAAAAAAAAGCCACAAAAAAGATCCAAACCTCAAACATCTTGTTTCATCCTCCATTATTCAGTTTATTTGTTGTCTGTTTACCTGCAAGCCCCAATTAGTAGTTCTGATTGGAGTTTTTTATGTTTGTTATATGAATGGGACTTTCTCTGTGGTTTTGTTCCCTTTCTGTTACACTCTAATTCAGTAACCTCCCTCATCAAACCCACAGCAGTATGTAAAAACTTTAGACATTTGTTCAGCTTTGGATTATTTGTTGGTCTTGACAGTACTTAAGACAACTAAATGCAGACCTCTCATTCACAGAATCATAGAATATCGCAAGTTGGACCCATAACGATCATCAAGTCAAATTGTTCTGACACACGGTGTCTTTAATGATGTAAAAAGCACCCTAAGGGGCCTTTAAATTTAAATATATTCCAACAGCTGAGAAAATCAAGGGTGGCTTTTACAGGAATTTCTACAACTCCCATATAATATGTGGGTTTTTTCCTGGAAACAAAAAAAGCAAGGAGTAGAGTTGATGACATACAAGAGATTAACTTCCTACTTGAAAGGAAAATATTTTGCTAAAACTTGCAAAACAAGAGTGTGAGAAAGGGAGACAGAAAAAATGGTCGTTATTGCAAAAGTTTTCCTCAGATAAGAAGAATTTCTCATGGTAGAATTTTGTCAGTTTGTCTTGATCTTTCTATTTAATGGGAAAGAG
>NW_009694101.1:41323-48779 GCF_000703405.1 Apaloderma vittatum
TAAGTGCGTTACATGGTCTAGTTTTTATTCTGTTAAGTTTCTGTTGCTGTGAAGTAAAATATTTAGCTGGCATACAGAAGTCTCATGGAGCTTAATCTCTGAATGCTCATAAATCCTCAAAGATGTGTTAGAATCATACTACTTAAGTATTTGTTGAAATTATTTCTAGAGTCCTTATCTCATCTAAGTATTCAGTACTAAAACTAATCTACTGGCCGATGTATTTCAGTTGATAACAGCATTTCTCTCTTATTGTATGGGAGGAGTAAGTAGCAAAAAAAATAGGAATTTTACCTTTGGCAAGCGACCAGTATTTCTTTTTTTTTTCTTTTTTTTTTTTTTCTAATACAGAACCTGAATGGAAACTTTGATTAATGTATTTGACAGCCCCTCAGTAAACACTTTATTATTACACAATGAACTAATTTATTGGTTTTTGTTATTTGCACCTTTTCATCATAGATAGTTTAAAGAAAATACTGAATAGTGATATTATTATGCAGCAAAGTATGTGTAAAAAGGCTAAGTAATTCCATCTCAACTCACAGCTTCCTACTTGCAAACACTCTAAACTCTAAAGTTTAAAGAATCATAGAACAGTTTGAGTTGGAAGAGACCTTCAAGATCATTGAGTCCAACTTTGTCCTAGTCCTATCAATGCCACTAAACCATGTCCCTCAGCACATCATCTGTCTGTCTCTTAAACACCTTCAGGAATGGTAATTCAACCACCTCCCTGGGCAGGCTGTTCCAATGCCTGACAACCCTCTCAGTAAAGAAATTTTTCCTAATATCCAACCTGAACCTTCCCTGGCACACCTTAAGGCCATTTCCTCTTGTCCTACCACTTGCCACTAAGGAGCACAGACCAGTACCTACCTTGCTACAAGCTCCTTTCAGGTAGCTGGATAAGGTCTCCCCTCTATCTCCTCTTCTCTGGGCTAAACAGCCCCAGATCCCTCAGCCATTCCTTATACAACACATGCTCTGCTAGGGAGGTCTATAGCAGACTTCCACAGCTATATCAGCTTTATTGGCCCTTAATCTAATCCAGACACTCTCAACCCCATTTTCACTATAGTGAAGTTCTGAGCAATTGTAACAGTTCCTAACATACTGGGGCTCATAACCCCACCACATCTTCCTCCCTGTCCGTCCCTCCTGAAGAGCTTGTGGCCATCAATTGTGTCACTCCACTTGTGTGAGGCATCCCACCATGTTTCTGTGATAGCCATTATGTCGTAATTTTCCCGGTGCAGCATGGCTTCAACCTCCCCATTTGTTGCTCATACTGCATTTGTTGTTATAGAGGCACTTCACGTGAGACACTGATTCCAACACCTTTTTGTAAGCATGGACCCCATTTCCTCCCATATCCTTCTCAGGTGTTTCCATGATTTCTAAGCCATCAGCAACAACCCTTGCCTCCTCCTTTCCCAGTACACGTCTATCCCTTGTCTCCACTGAGATGGCAGAGTGAGAGTACTCAGTAGCACACCATCCTACCAGCCCTGACATGCTTCCCTTGGGCTTATTCCTAGCAGGCCTCGCTACATCTCTTAGCAGGCCCAGCTATATCCCACTCCCCCTTCATATCTAGTTAAAAGCTCTATCAATGAGCCCTGCTAACTCCTGCCCCCAAATCATTTTACCCCTCTGGTACAGGTGAATCCCATTATGTTATAGGTTCAGGTGCCTGATGCTTAAATTGCATCGTTGTTTCTTGTGTTAATATTTGTGTGCTTGATGTTGTCCAGTTCGTGGACAGGAAGCTGATTGTACTGCATATTTGAATAATGTTTTTCAAATTACATTACCAAGCCTGTCTTTACATTTTATCTTTCCAAACGAGGAGTCTGTACAGTTACTTGATTGGTTAAGTATTACTTCCCACATGGAACACCTCAGTGTATTTGCTATAATCACTATTTGAGTGGGTGGGAATCACTTTTACAATATGAAAATAAGGTTAATGGCTATTCACATAATGATAGTTTTAATTTTATCTCTACCCATGTTAAAGTATTTATATTTAGAGAGTATGTTAGTAAAGAGTGTTTCTGTTACATAGGTGAAGAGTATTTATATTTATGTATTAAATCCTGGGCCTTAGAAATCAAAAGCAAAAAACACTAAAATTTCAGAAAGATCAGGATTTCCTCCAGTGGCTATCTGTGTGGATTATAATATGACATTGTGTTGGCTGTACTTGAACCTTTATTATATCCCCTTTCTTGAAAAACAAAATGCAAGAGCTTCTCTTTAAGAGAATTTTTAACTGTTTATCTACATGTTGATTTGGATTATAATTTTCATATTTTATTCCAATTTTTTATCAGTGAAGTGTTTAAATATATTGAAAAATAAAAAGATAGAGATTAATTTTGTTTTCCCTTATAATGCATCATTTTATCACCAGAATCTTACATTTTTTAGCCGAAGAATTTTTTTAATTTGAAAATCATCCCTGATTTCTTAGTCCAGGTTTTTATATTTATAAACCTGTAGTATGGTAATTAAAAATTTATTTCCTTTCTTATTTATTCATACTTACAAGAAATTGACTTCCATTAGGGTAATTTTATATTCTTTCATTATATTCTTTCATTTAGAATAAATCCAACGAAGAAGCTATCTCCTCAATGTACGATACTTCAGCTACTATAGTGAATTATAGCGTTCTGGTACTATTTTAGTTCAGAATCAATATAATGCATTTATGCCCTCTGTAATTTAGGTCTGTATGTAGTCAAGCAGAGGCTCAGGAAAAAATTTCTGCCTGACCTGAGTCTACAATAATGTAATGGTTTTTTAATGTTATTTCAAGAATATTAAGTGGACACCATCTGCTACTCTTTAGTTTCATCTTTTAATTTTATTTCCTAACCCAGAACTATGGAATCTTCTCACACCCAATAAGTCTTATCAAAGCAGGGAATTGCTGAGAATACATAGTGTAAGCAACTAATCTCTGGGAAATAATCCCAAGACTTAATTTTCCTCTTATTTTCCTGAATATAAATCAGGATCAACTTCACTGAAGTGGGTACAAAGATGGAAAAGTGAGTAAGACTGAAAGTCTGTGAAAATAATGGAATAATTTTATCAGACAGAGCTAAAATGTAGATTTTCATTGGGAGAAAGAACAAAACAGAGTGTTCTAGATAAATGGTATCTTCTTCAAAGGAAATTGAGCATCATTCATTCCTTTATTTTAGTAAATTATTGTCTCCTGCGGTTATGCAAGTTATATGGCCAAAAAAATCTTAGCCTTGAGAGTGTACTGGGTTCAGGAAGGGATTAATTCAGAAAGCTGATCTTTCTCCTGTGCCATTATAGTACATGTTTTGGTTACAGTTAAGAAGGTGGATTGTGCTAAGTAATTTCTGATGAAAATGCAGTCCCATGTGCATAGTTGCTCTTTTTGCCTTTTTGGCTGAAGAACTTTCATCTCGTAGTAAATTAAATAGATATAAGCATATCAGATTAATTTAAAATGGGTTATCTGAATTTTACTCTTGTTATTTCCAGAATTAAGGTCATAAACTGAGAATCTTCACTTCCAAGCTGCTGCAAGTTTTTCAAGTTCTTTTGTTTGTAAAAGCATTTTTGGAAAAGAGTTATTCAATGAAGAAAATTACACCGTGAAATGATAAGAAAGCAATTGTGAAAAGGGTGACGTCATGCCACTGAAACACGCCTATACCAAATTTTGATGCAACCGTTCTTCTATTAGCTCTTTAGCTCTGTAATACGTAGAGTGGTTTACCTTTAATGTTGATTTACTCTAGGCAGATTGAAAAATGTATCTTTTTGTCATATGTTATACTTCAGTAGCAGAATTTTTCCTCTCCTTAGAATTGTCCTAAGGAAATCTTATATAATTTGTTCTGATATATTTGTAAAAATTGCAGTTAACTGGTGGCACGTGACAGATACTTAACCCTCCTGGTATCAATGTGGATGCACTTAAGAAAGTCAAAAAAAGCCTTACTAATTTCATAGTTCTAATTTTTATCTACTTGGTATGAAATAGAAACAAATAATAAGGAAAACGTGAAATCATAACCACCACATAAGCAAGAAAGAAGAAATCAAACTGGCACCCAAGTTACAAACTGATATTAATGTATTCACCATATGGTCTAGTTTAGTCTGCAGAACAAGCAAATGCAAACCAATGTGATTTTGTCTGCTATATTTTAGGACTGCTACTGAGCTCTTTCCTTCTAAGTCTAACCAGAGTAGTAGGAGTTTATCTCCTTTTTATCTTCTATTTTTGGCAAATATCCACAAACTTTGTAGCCACATCTTTTCAATAATGATAGAATCAGTTTAAATTAGGACCTTTCAACACTGCAGTTTTCCAACTAAAATGTACCACAGGTGATATGAATTTAAATTAAATGATCAAAGACAATTTCTGCATAGGTTTTACCTTCAACAAATGAAGATAAACCATGTTATACACTCAGCAAATAGACAGAGTCTTTGTTCTATCAGATTTTCTCTGGAGATTAATGAATGTGTCTTCAGTGAGAAGAAACAACCAAGGACAGTATTAGGTAGCAAAGACAAAATTTTTCAGTTTTCATTTTTTTTCTTTTTTTTTATTTTTCCATTTCTGATTTTTTAAATTTACTGTTTATTTAAACTAGTTCCACGATCTTATAAAGTCCCTTTCACTCTTCCTGTGTTGTAGATTAATTTCTGAATGGATTTGGATTAACATGAAAAGCAACATACAATCACACTTTCCCTTCAGTAGAGTGTGTTTCACTAGAGTTGCTAGCTCCAGATATATTCTTCTTTATAGGCCCTACATATTTTCTTCATCTCCTCTTAGAGCTTGAGAAACACTTAAAGAGCTTTTATACTTGCTGGATGGGAAAACAGAGGAATATTTTGTAGAGTCTGGGCTTCTATTCAACAAAAGCTTCTAAAATTTAAGGATTTAATTTTCATTTTGAAATCAGATGAAACACTAAGCTTTGAATGGACTGATTCCATTACATTATTATTATTTGTAGCAACTCAATTTGTACAGTAATAAAAAGTGCTATTCTATAAAGAAAAAACTCATCAAAATGAAAAAAACACTCAAAGTTCCCTTCCAAACATGTCAAATGGTAATTTGTCATCATTTTCTCAATATATGTAATTTTGCTTAAAAAGAACTGAATTGGGGAAATGTCTTTTTATTTAAAAGTGTGTAATTAAATTGAAGAATGCTCAGTTGACATAGAAAGTTCTCACAGAGAATAGCTCATATTCTCACAGTTTTGAAGCACATTGACACACTAAAACCTGTTCAAGCAAAAAGTACCAACCTGCTATTGTTATACCTTTCAAAAGACGACTGAGGGATTAAACTCACTGTTGTTTACCAAGACCCAAGTATCAGCCATAGTGTCTCCAAGAAATGTCATAGCTGTTACCTTAGTCTGAATTCCTCATGTGGTGTTTCTAGCTCAAATATATTTACACTAAAAAAGATACATAGAACAGTGGTTTACATTCAACTGAGAAGCGCAATACAAGCTAGGATCTGTATAGCTGGGGAGCAGTTTTACTGAAAGTGGCATCAGGATCCTGGCTGACAACAAGCTGAACACGAGTCAGCAGTGCACTGCTGCAGCAAGGAAGGCAAATTGGATCCTGGCCTGCATCTGCAGGGGTATGGCTGGAAGAGAAGGTGATGTGATCATTCCACTCTCTACAGTGCTTGTCAGGCCACACCTGGAGTACTGTGTGCAGTTCTGATCTCCACAATTCAGAGAAGACACAGGCAGATTCTCATGAGTTCAAAGGAGGGCCAGGAAGATGATTAAAGGCTGGAGAAGCTGTCCTCTGTGGAAAGACTGAGGGATTTAGGTCTTTTTACCCTGGAGAAGGTTTGAGGGGGACCTTATAAAAGTTTTTTTAGGATGTAAAGGGCATCTACAAAGAGCACAGAGGCTCTCTCTTTATAAGGAGCCGCATGGAGAGGATGAAGGATGAGGGGTAAAAGTTGTACCTGCAGAAGTTTCATCTTGATAGAAAAAAGTGAGAACGATCAGTCACTGGAACCACCTCCTCAGGGTTGTGGTGGATGTGGTTTTCAAGATGCGACTGGACAGGGTTCTGGATAATCTTATCCAGGCTCCCTTTTCCATGAAAGGTTGGACTAGGTGATCTCTCTAGATTCCTTCCAACCTGGCCTCTTCTGTCATTCTGTGATTTGTGGTGTACCAATTACAGCAGCCGCCTTGACTACACCAAAAATGAACAAATATCTATTTATCCTCCAGTATGGAAAACTAGTGTGTTTAAAAGGTCTAGAATGAGCAATTCAAGAGAGCCTAGAAGTTTCCTGAGTCACAATGGAGTATAAGCTGAGTAAGTCTTTGAACATTGCTTTTGGAAAGCTTTATTTATCATTGTTCTTTTTTTCCATAAAACTATTTATAATGCAAGTATGAGACTAGGTGTGTCAAAATGTTGTAAGCTTTACCAGTTTAGAAGGAAATAAAGATTGGTAAAGGACATGTATGACTCAAGATTATGAACTCTCAGTATCTGAAAAAGTTAATATTTTAAATTAAGCCAATTTTAATATTGAGAATGGGTTTATGAGTAAAATAATGGTTTCTTACTGGATTTATTAAAACTCTCACCAATACATATCAAATAATTCTGCCTTAAAATATTTCTTTTAAGGTTTTGTTCTACGACATCAAATCAAACAGCATTATGATCTTCCAGAATTTTTATACATGGTTCAGCTTCTCAAAACAGCACAACTTAGCCAGTTTGAAAACAACATTAACTCATGCCTAGTTAAAGATGTTCCTGCCTACTGTAAAGGTGGTGTGGACTAGATGACTTTTAAAGGTCCCTTCCAATCCAACGCTTTCTATGATTCTATGATCTATGCCTAACAGAAAAAGAGAAAAAACTGCAAATAGGTATAAAGACATAGTCATCAGTGTGAATATTTTGTATATGCTGAATCGTTCCCTAGTTATCTCTTCCAATGACAAAGGAATAAAAAAATAATACCTTGCTCATATTTCTTGATCACTGAAAATTTAGCTTATTCTTTTAATCATGAACAAGACTAAAATATATTACCTAGATACCTCTGCACGATTTAGATTTTTACAATTTGAAATAACCTTTCCTTTCTCCCGAAACTACTCTAAAACAACCATTTCTGTTTATGCCATTATATGGCATGCAACTGAGCAACAAGTTTCCATCTGCAATGACAGTAGCAAAATTTTAAATGAAGGTGTATCGGAAGATACTTGGACCTAGATTCAGGAGGCATGGGTTTCCTTCCTGGAGATATCACTGAGTAATGTGGCTGTGCTCTTTAACATATACAACAATTTAGTGAAAATATTATGAATTTTTCAAAATATTTAATCAAAGGGAAGCCTGCCCTTCCTTCCTCCCTCCCTCCCTCCCTCCC
>NW_009694102.1:0-26856 GCF_000703405.1 Apaloderma vittatum
TTATTAGCGTTTATAAATATATAAAGGGGGAATGTCACGAAGATGGAGCCAGGCTCTTCTTGGTGGCAAACAATGATAGGACAAGGGGTAATGGAATCAAGCTGGAACACAAGAGGTTCCACTTACATTTGAGAAGAAACTTTTTCTCAGTGAGGGTGACAGAGCACTGGCACAGGCTGCACAGGGACATTGTGGAGTCTCCTCCTCTGGAGACATTCAAAACCCTCCTGGACGCCTTCCTGTGTAACATCATCTAGGTGTTCCTGCTCTGGCAGGGGGATTGGACTAGATGATCTTTTGAGATCCCTTCCAACCCCTAGCATACTGTGATACTGTGAAATGCATAGCCAGCAATGAGGAGAGTAATTTCTCAAAACTTCAGGAGAATTGAGCTAAAAAGTAAAGTCAGTACATGTGGTTTTCTAGGGAGGTTTTATAGACACCTTTTTATTGCTATGTCTTTAAACACTATATCATCTTTGGTAAAAGACAAGCTGTATAATTGGAAAACAACTGTAAAATTACTGTCTTCTGAGTAATATCTTCTCTACCTTCAACTATCAGATATAAAGTGAAAGACTGTGACCTTCCTTGATATAAGCGTTTCAGGCACGAAGAGGAACGTTGCATTCAGCCTCACCTGCTACCTCTCTTCTTTCCTGCAGCCCACTTGTTAGTTGGCAGCAAAAGGCCACATCTCCAAGTTCATCATTCTTAAAGATCAAGTATAATATTCTAATTTTTACTCTACCTTCTTTATTTCTTTCATATTATATTAATTTCTCCTTCTCACCTTGGTGGTCTCTTTTTTTCAGCATTAATAGCACAGGCTTCATTTCTTTTTTATTAGATATATAGAAAACATAAGGTTTCTCAATTAGGAATACAGTTGTATCATATGACCTCCACAATCAATAGTAAGAGGAAGAGAGAAATCTCATATTGAGACCTGAATTACCCTCTGGAGGTCACAGTCTCTCTCTCCAGCCATTGCCAAAGGAACGGTGGATGATCCATGTCACCAGGCACTGAAAGCTGGGCTGGAGAGAATGAGCACTGGTACGTTGATGCTCAGTGAAATCACAAGGAATGAAAGTTACATCATTTCTCCTTTGGATGACAGCTGTCAGAGACAGAAAGAAAAAAAAATCCTTCTTGTTAACATTTATACACTCTTAGTCTTCCAAAAGCCCCACATACTAAAAAGCAGATCATTAGTATCATACTCTTAACATGTATTACAGTTCCATATAAAACAAAATATTTTTAAAACATAGATTCAGCAACTCTATGAAGAGAAAAAAAAACATTTATGAAATGATATAAGGACAAGGAGAAATTAAAAATTATTTGAAAACATTGAAGGATTCTTAAGGCTGAAATCAGCTAGCCAGACATAGAGCAAACAGATATTGTGCAAAGCTATCCTCATATTTTGAAGACTCTTTTTGTTAGTTCAGGGCTGGATGTTTATTGCTTTTTGCAAGACATACTTAATAGAAGGCCAAAATGTCTTAAAGATAAACAAAAGGAAAGAGTCTGTTAATCTAGGTAGTGCTTTAAGAAAGACCAAAAGACTGACAGACATCCTTTCTCACCAAAAGAATATTGAAGTTTAACAAAATATTAGAAGATGACATTTTACCAGAGCATTCATTGCAGACAAATGGTTTTATTTTATCTGATATTTTTACTGGCTGCATGAAGGAATCCTTTCAGCACCACTGCAGAGTGGGTTTATGCAGCATTTTTAACATCATCAAATATTCTCTTTGTAAATTAAATAGTTAGCTGCTTGAGTGTAATGTACTTCTTTAACAAATGCTCATAGATTCATTTTAATTAGCAGAGTATTTGTTAATGTAAATGTTTTTCAGAACTGTTTTTTGATAAACAGAAAACTCTCCTAAGCTCATTCTCCAAGCTACCTAAATGGTCAAAACCACCACAGCTTCCTAAAGGTATTCCCCAACATACAGTCACCCGGGTACTCCAAGTGTGGTAGGAAAAATAATGGTAAATAACAGAATCTTTAATCTTTCTTTCTAAACCTAGATTTATTTTCTTTCTGAAAAGACATGCTTCTTAAATGTTGATATGAGCGGCTTCAGGTCACTCCGACCAGATAACCATTTCATGGAAAAATAGGATTTTCTCAACATTAGTCATTTGCCAGCCCCAGGCAAATGTTTTGGATCCACTTCAGTTTCTGAAATGGTGACATACATTTGAATTTCGGCAGCTGAAGCAACGATTACAGTCAACAGAGACGTAGCCCATAGAGTCAGCAGATTCTGAAGACTTATCTCTTTTTTCTTTCTTTTTTTTTGTTTGTATCAGTGTCAATTTAATGCAATTTAACAACTCTCTCTACTTAAAATGTCATGTTGATGTTTCCAGACTAAGACAGTAGAAAAAGCAACGTAGACAGCAGCTACCTTCTGACAGTGGTCTGTCATTTCCACAGCAAACCATGCACTATCTTCATTTGTTTATTTACAGGACTTCATACATATGGATTCAATCAAAGAAAATATGTAGGCCGAAGGTTTTTTCACTTAGCAAATTCATTGTTCTGAGAAGTTCTTTATGCATTACGCCCATCTTTTCAATACCCTACTACATCTTTTTTGTCTTATGGAAATCAGTAAGAAAGACTAATTGTTCTACATGTCAAGGTCACTCTGAACTTAGAGCTTAGAGAGGGGAAAGAGGAAATGCTACAATTTTGTGAGAATTAGCATCTGATTTTAATCTATTTTTCTATAATTATATTCTTCTCTAGTATTTATTATCCTTGCAGTCACTTGCAACACAAAAGTGTTTTGCAGCAAAATTGATGGAACTTAGTTGACAAGACAAATCTTCCGGGTTTAAATGCTATGGAACTTTCTGGGACCTGAGTGCATGCTAGAAAAATTAGTAGTAGTTACTTTGGTAGAAACATTTACATAACTTGTTAGAATCATTTCCTCGAGAGAACAGTTGTAGCATGTATTCTTCAGAGCTTGCTTTACGCAGTTTGATGCTGGCAATTTTGGCCATTTTTATACTTGTGCTGGAAGGGTCTTGTTACCAGAATGCCAAGTCAAGTTTCTCTGCATGCTCAATAGCACTGTTCTGTAAAACCATTTATAACCACAGACCATCTCTGTATATGCTGGCCAGAGATACATCCTGCTAGCGAGAACACTGTTTAAAAGAGTTCCTTTTAAAAAGTTTCCAGGACAAGAATAGATCAAGCATTTTTTTTCCATTCTACTTATTCAGATTGCAAGTAGAACTATTTTTTTAAGGAAGTCAATGAGTTTTCAGAATATTTTTCCCACCTAGGTCAGAATATACCAGAATGGGACAATATTCTACAGCTCTGGATCGCCATGCTTTGTGGATAGAGGTTAATGGGTTGTATTCTAGCTGGCGACCAGTTACAAGTATGTTGGGATCTGTCCTTTTCAATGTCATTATCAATACTGTAGAGGAAGTGGCAGTGTATTAATAGATGATACAGATTTCTCTCTTGTGCATTAGTGGTTTCAGACACTTCTGGTATCATTTTGGTAAACTTTGTCTTTCAGCATTTGGAGTGAATGTCATAGCTGTCTGAGCAACTGTTTCTCAAAATATCCAAACCATTTAATTTCCCAATGGTGGATAAAATGATTTTTCTTGTGGACTTGTAGACTTATCTTTGCTCTCTCAATTCATTACTGTATGAAAATTTCTCTGCTCTTCTTCATATATTACCAAACAAATTGGACTCATTCACTGCATCCGCTCTTGTAGCTAAAAGAGAAATGAGGGATAAAATGAAATCACAGTTAAAAAATAAAGTGCCACCTAATGCTTTCACTTCATATTTTGTATTAACTTTACATTTTCCAAGTGAGTTTTTATTCTCCCACCAGTATTTTAGTTTTCAAAGTTGCTGCCTTTCCAAGACAAAATTCTGACTAGTATACTGTCACCTTGTAAAAGACCATATCTTAAGGACTGTATTGTTTATTTCAATAGAAAATAACAGCTTTTGATTCTTATTTCATAAGCTGTCTCAGCAGCTGTCTCTATTTTTCAATTACACTGTTGTGTCCAGGTGCAAAGCACAGGTAAAACAAACATGATGTCAGTGAACTGACACACAATCTGTCCTATGAAGTAAAGGCCTCAGTCTTCCACTGTCAGTTTGAATGCATGTTCTCAAATTCTGCCTTTTTAACTTAGGTCTTCTTAGGAAAATTGAACTCAGTAAAAATCTTGTTTCCCATACCCAAAGACTGAGCAAAGCAAATAAAGTAATTTCACTGTGATTAAAAAGTATTAATTTGCTGCTTTTCTTAGACTGAAGGTATTGACTGATATAAAGTGAATTGATTTTTTTATTAATGGGTAGGCAGAATTCTGGGAGGTCCAAAGTTTACCTCTGCTGTGCTGGCTCCATAACTCCATTTGTAACTGAATTTACAATATTAATCTTTAAAAGGATTTTTTTGGAGGAGGGGGGTAAAAATGTTCAATTTATATGTATTATATCCTTTTTCATTAAAGTTGGCCAAAAGCTTTGGACCTGAAGACACACCATAAGATGTGCTGGAGAAGTGTTGAGTTTCTTCTGGAAAGGTGGCTCCGGGGACAAAAGTAAAAAGGAAGAAAACAGGGACGGACTCTGTAGCTAGTCAGTAAGGATACTAACCTGAGAAGGCCTTGTTACAGTTGTTGGTTTTCTGAATTTGGAGCGAACGAGCCGGAAAATATTACTCTGAGTTTGTCAGAGTCTGATTGACATTATGAAGTTCAAAAGGTTTTCTTCTTTGTGCCAAGGTGGAACAAAACCAGGATTCTGGAAGCATGTAAATGACTGTGGAAGAGAACTGTCATCCCAGGTCAGCTGTCCCTGATTAGGACTGCTTCCTGACAGTTTGTAAAGGAGGGGTTTAGCCAAGAGCTGGATCTTCCCTCTGGGCTGCCAAACATTTTCACATGGAACAGCCTTTGCAGTGGGCTGATTTGCCCCATCACCATCAATTTAATACTAAAGTCTAACTTGATGTTGAAAAAAGTGACCCTACAACATTAATACGATCCAAAGTGTCATACTGACATGGCACTAACACTGATGTGTTTTAAGGAAAAACGGGGAAGATCTTTTTTGATTGATAAACATCTTGGTCACTCAATGACTACAAGTTACTACTGCTGGAGAAAGGAAGTGGCAAAAAATGTCCAGTGTTTGGATCCATCAGATATTAATGTGAGGTTCTGAGGGATATGAAAGGATGGAAAATAAATCAAAATATGTCAATGTAGCCAAGTGGCCTAGTTTCAAATAAATGTAGGGTTACACTATTCTGATTACTCTTAGACAGTGGCTGCTGTGTGAACTCCATACAACTTCCAGAAAATGGCATTTTTACTGTCTGGATTTATAAATGTGAAGACCTAGCTACTCACTTCAAATCTAGACTTTGTTGCACATACATTTCTATACACACTTCCTCAGTAACTGTAAGACAATGACCTTTTTCACAGATATTTCCTAGACTGATCAATCCATCACTAAATCGGCCAGTACTGTACCATTGCTTAATGAGATTTGCACAGTTTACCTACATTGCTGGACATGTAAAGTACTCATAGATGTGAATATCTGAACTACATTTGCCAGCATGTGCTACATATTTGCTTCATTTTCAGTGCTCAGAGAATTTGAGATCTTGGCTTGATCTTTTGTCCTGAATTCTTAATTCTGCATGCTCTTGGTATATATTTATAATGTGAGATAAATCACAAAATTTGCTATAAAATTCATATAAAACCAGGACAAATACCCTCACATTTTATGTATATTATGAGAAAACTTATTGTGCCATATCTTTTGGCCTGATTCATTGTACTTATTCGGCAAGCTGTTAAAGAGGGTAATAAAAGGAGAACTTAATATATGTATGCAGATGGTATAGAGTCCACTGTGTCAGCTTGCTGTGCAGTGCTGGGGAGTTTAGGCACTTCTGTATGGGGTCCACTACAGTCAGCATACTGACATGCATCCATCTAGAGCTAGGTAATATAAACCAGAGACCTCAGGGATCTTGCCTTCACTTCTGAGTTAGAGTGACACTGAAGGAGCTCTTCAGCGATCTTCCCAAAATCCTGGGTCTGGGAACAGAGCAATCATAGAATGGCCTAGGCTGGAAAGGACCTTAGAGATCATTTAATCCAGCCTCCCTGTCATGGGCAGGGACGCCTCTCAACCAGATCAGGCAACACATTGGGACCTAACGGGGATCGAACCTGGGACCTTGGTGTTATCAGCACCATGCTCTATCCAGCTGAGCTAATTGGCCCCTAAAATACTTCAAACTTCTTTTTGTTTGGGATCTGACTGAATTATCTTAGTTTGATACTTCTCCTTACTAAAGGGATTCAGGTGCTGTATTTTTCTGGAGAATACTCTAATCTGATGGCAATCTTTGTTTGGAGGATACAGGACAAAAAAAGGAAACAGAAGACTTTTCAATCAGCATCACAGGATCTCATATTGAAGCTCCGTTTAAATCCCTTTGTCAAGATCCATTCTAGCCCTTAAATTTTGGCTTACTAATTTGATGATGTGTCTCAATCACATTATGATGTAAACCCTAAGCCCCAAACTGGGCCGCTGTGTCCATGCTGTACAGCATAGGGCTTTGGAGCAGTACTAGCTTACATCGTGAGAACAGTACAGTCTCACAATGCAGTCCAACACCATAGTCCTACTGGTGTCATTGTGCAGCCTCAGTGATGTGTCCTGCTTCTCAACAGACATCGATATTTCCCAGTCTGTGCACAACTGACACAGCTACTTTGATTTGTGTGCAAATGCAGCCTGTACAAGATCAGTACCAGCTATGCCATGTAGATATGCCCTAAAATTCTCGTTAACAAGTGAGATTACACAAATTAAATACCTTTGCATTGAAGTGCCTGCTTCCAAGAAAGACCTCAGCAGCATATTAAAAGCTGCAATCTCAATTACAGATTCTCATGCAGTGGAATTATAGCAAAAATAAAACTATGAGGGAGGAAAGAGTCACTGCTCATTTATAACAAAATTTCCTGTCAAGTATAAGTGAAGAGTGTAATAGGAAATTCTGTTTCACAGTAGGTCCTGGCTTTCTTGCTGGCTTTGTAAACTATATTTAGTCCTAGTTTTTCTAATAGCTGATGAAAATCTGAAGTATCTACTGCATTAAATATTCTATAGCAAACAAAGGTTAACAACAGGCAGAATGAGTAAATATACATCTCAAAGTCTCTGAAGTGAGTGATACTAATCTCTCCCTTAGTGTCCCAGTCAGGTCTCCTCTGTATCTTCCAGTTGCCCAAGCTCATGAAGTTCAAGAAGGAGGAAGCAATGATTTTGCAAGTGGAGTAAAAAGAATTACTACACACACCTCAGCCCATTTTGCAAGTGGAAGAAGAGGTCTCTGTTTTGGGCTACACTCTCTCCTGGTTAGCTGTTTCAGGTTTTTTTATCTCAAACAAATAAACAGGCAGACAGCACCAAGAAGGAAGAAATCACAGTCGCTTGAAACAAGATAGAGTCTTTTATGCATCCTGTTTTGCTTGGCAGAGCCTGTTTTAAATATTTAAGCAACTTTACACAACCATAAAGCCCTGTAGTCTCAGGTTTAGAGTATATGTTTGGAGCTAGTTTTCTGGAGCCAATTTGAGAACAAAGAAGGTTTACTTTTCTTCAGCTTGTATCATTATCACTGAAAGCATCAGTCATCTTCTCCTTTACAAGTGTAAATCTGCAGATTTGTTGAAATTAATGTATCACCCCAGCACATTGTTAACCTTCAAAGGGAATCAGATTCTGGATATCTACAGTAATAAAACCTGCAAGGCAATGGAGAGCTTGATTATCACTTCAGACTCCTTCTGCCTTCTAGAATGCAAATTGAATGATTCATTGGCACAGGGTATGACAGGTAAGAGAGCAGAAAACTGCAATCCCTGACCAGCTCGGTAACTGGTAACTCCACCACATGCTAGTTCATATCATTTAAGGCAATTCAGGTGTTACAGATTGGGTTTTTATTAGAGATACAGAGATAAATGACAGGCAGTAAGAAGTGTATGCTTTCTTAATTACATTGTGAATTGTCTTTCTAATGGTATCCTGCCAGTAAATGCCATACAAAGCTGATGAAGTGATCCGAGATGAGGCACAGATGCACTTCTATAGAACAGTGGTACATGTGAAGCACTGCATATACAGAACACATGCATTTGGTTTCATAAATGCTGTACTGCCAGAGCCAATCACTATTTATTTTAACCTTACAGAGTCAGAGCAGTTCTATGTCGGAGGATTCTGGCATTCTCATTCCCAACGAAACTGTAATTAATGTGCTAGATGATACATGCAAGTTCACAACCACTATGGTATAGGCATTCATGCTACCACTGAGACTGCTTTTGCACTCGGCAAAGCTAACCACTACATTCTCCACCGTCCATAAATCTACCTCTCTTCAGTGCAAGTCTAGACAGCAAATCTGGCCGGAGAACTGGATTCGTTCAGTGCATCCTTTTGCTCTCCCAGCAGATGCTCTGCTTTAAGGACATCAGTTATTCTACTTCAAACTGTTCAAATGTTGTCCCCAAAAAACCCAGGAATATAAACAGGAATGTACCGAGAAATTCTGCTTCCTTCCGTTTCGCTTCTTCTCAACAATAAACAAGAGGCATCAAAGGACCCCTCCGGACCAAGATCAAAAGCCCAACTTTTTACTAAAGAGAACTCAAAATTAAAACAGTTTTCATTTGTGGTCAGTGGGAAGAGCTCTTTTTAAAGAATTTAATAAGTTTTCTCTACTTTTTAAAAAACAAATATTTTACACTGTAGCAAAGGTTTTAATTCAATGCTGCAGTAATCTTTATTCATTTTAAAAAGAGAAAAATAAAGTTATAATAACCACAGCAAAGAAAGAGAAAGAGAAAATTCTTCGTAACTCTTCTTGAGACTATGGCCTCTGGTCTCTGCATTTTTCTGGCTTCACTTGCAGATAAGGTAGAGAATTATTTCTTGGCTAAGAGCAATTGAGAAGAAAACATAAATAAGTATCAGGTATAGACCAAGTTAAGAATGTTTTCTGTGGTGAACTGCATGTGAGCAAGAAGCAAGTTGGTAAAAAGAAAAAAAAGGGAGAGGGGGGGAAGAGGGTGTAGTCTTTAAAGACAAAGCACCTAAGGACTCTGCGACTTAGACCCCAAGCCTGAAAGTCTTGGTGACTGCAGTAACTCTCCATTCACCAGATAGCAAACCACCTGATAAGTGGTGCCTACAGGGCTATTTTTAGCAGGAAAACAGATCTTGATTGGAACCAAGCAGGATGAATTTAACCTTCTTTCAGCACCATAGCAGAGAGATGTTTAATACTACAGCAGAGTCAAAAGCCATAAAAAAGTGAACGAAGAGGGTTTGAGGATGTAGCCCCTATTTCCAGGCACTGTGTGATCCATGGAAGATTCCCTAAGCTTACCATGCCACCACTGATCTTTCACCTGCCCTCAGGTGAGTGGTACATCCACAGAGCACCAGAGCCACCAATGAGGTAGCTGCAAGCAGGGACCAAATCCCACTGTAAGGAGCTCTTGAAGGGACCACCTCAGCTCTCACCCTGGCTGTCAAGAAGTCAGTCCCTGAACTCTAAAGGGTTAATAAAGAAGCAGACTGCTAGCACTCTGCATTATTAAAATCCTTGAAACACAGATTGGGAAGCATGGTATGGTCTTGCCTTCCTACAGCCTTGTCATCTCAGTAGGACCAGTTATCCCTGGGATACTATGATGGGCCACCAAGGCTCCTAGAAGAGTGAATAGTGGCCAGAGCTCATCAGCTCAGACCCTTGGCAACAATCCCCAGCTTAAGCCACCAGGCCTGGTAGGGGAAGGAGATGGGATTACAGGCAAAATAAGGAAGGGGGTTGTTATAGCTGTATAACGAAAAAAAAATAAGAGACTGAAATTATTAAATCTGAAGGTGAGAATAGGGGGGGAACAGGAGACTCAGTCAGGCTGCCAGGAAATCCAGAATGCTTGCATGGAGCTGCAGAAGTCTCCTATATCCAAACAAACAATGGGTGCCAGCCTCAGAACTGCCTGCAAGGTGTCTAGGAAGTCTCATCCCAGCCAGTAAGATTGCTGATGGTGAGGCCAATCTAGCACAGAGCAAGGTAATTGGGAAAAAATTAAACCCACTTTTGCATCTTTTATAAGACCTTACTACGTTGTGCAGCAGGAGTTCAGCACTGCTGTGATTGGTAGCCACCGCCTGGAAGGAGCATTGCAAGCTAGTAGGACTGTTGATACGAAGGGTAGTGTCTTCTAAAGCGAAATAAAACTTCCCAATATTTCCCAGCCACATTTTTAAGGAAAATGTTGTGAGCTTTTGAGGCACCTCATCTGAAATTAGAAGTGACTGTGTCTTCCTGGCTTCACCAGGTTTCTGGATGTGGAAGTCAACCCATGTGGTTCTACCTCTTGAACCCTTATGCAGGTACCAGCTGTACGGTGAGGGTGCTGTCTATGGCACAGCAGCACTTATACAGTCAGAGGTGCTGTTGCTAGTGTTGAACCAGAAGTTATTCTCGTCTGGTGAGATTTGAACTCTCTGCAAATATTTCACTCGAATGAACTGCGTTTCAGACCTGTAGGTTTTTCTAGAAAATGCACCTGACTCAGAGGGAGAGGGCAGTATCCAGTTTCTCTATGACATGAGCGGTATCCGTAATATATTGGAGCTACTGTGCCAAACTGCACTTGAAAACAAGGCAGCTTGTAACTATGCAGTCCTGTGTATCTGTGCACATATGTACCTAGCTGTGCAGATAAAGCCAAAGGTTTTCTTGTTTATTAGCATCTCTCTGCTATTGCAACCTCAGTTCTTGAGCAACAACTGCCACATTAGCATTCTCCTATGATGCTAAAATCCCAGTTTTCAAACGAGAAGCGTTCTGTTTTCTTGAAGTAATGGTTGCATGACGGGAAAAAATAGAAGGAAGGTAAAATGAGGTGTAAAAGCATGAAGTGATGCAACCACGATCCACCATCAAACACGTAGCAGAACTAGAAATAGAATAAATATTTCTGGAGTTCTAGCATAGCATTCTGTGGGTTAGAGAGGCACTCTCTTTTGCAAGTAGGGATCTTATGGTTACCCTCCAGCTACTGCTTGATTTTAACTCCTCCTTTGGATAAGTCACGAGGAGAAGTGACTTGGGTTGTGCCAAGACCTGAAATGGGAGACTGGTGTAAATGGCAGACAGCCAGCAGAGAGGAGACATCTGGGATAAGACAAGGTGCTAAGGTGTGTTGTACATAGTTATGAAACTATTCTACCTTTGTTTTCTGTGTAATGTTATATTTTTAAGAACCGTGCCTGCCTGAGGAGACAGTAGTTGTTTTGTTCTCTGAATTACTGTAGCCTCAGGGTGTCTAAGTCATTTAGTGCAGGGGGTTGAATTCCATGTTAAATTATGGTTCGTGGGTCACAGTATAAATACACGAATTGCATACTTTCCAGCACAACAATATCCCAGTGATGTCAGTGGAAGTTCACAGAGAGATCGGCATCACTCAGCTAAACAATTTGCTCCCTTTTAAGATCACAGCTGTCAAGCTCCATGTTTCCCTCTTTCCACCAACTCCAAATTCCATTTCCTTGAGAGATGCACTTCTGACTCTTCCCTGCCGCTTGCTTAAAACAACCAGCAGTGATGTAGAAGTGTATTTGGGGAGTTTCATCAGCCAGGGAGTGTTTCAGGCTGCTAGCGGACAAGGGTATGTATCTCCTATCAGTATGTGAAGTCATGCTTGGAAGGTTTTCTTTGTAATAGGCAAGTCTAAAAAATGGAAGCGGGATTTTATATCCTAGATAGGGCCTACAGGGTATGTTTTCACCGCCTTAGTGCAGTGTGGACTGAAACAACGTCGCTGCTCTCAGTAAGAGGGTGTTTTTCTTCCCCTAGACCTAGATCTGTTTGAACCAGGGACATATACATGCAAGAAAAACGCTTCTATGAGCACTAAAGTCTGTTCCCTCATAGATTTGTGCCCTGTAATTGACTTTGCTACATAAGAAAATTCGGTCTTTGCCTACTGCTTTCTGACGGAAACTTTTCCAAGCCTTTCCCATGGGGACTCTCTGGTGCCTAATAGTGCAATGGATCATAATCAGCCTCAGCCTTTATAACCCTGGCAGCATGTTTCTATAAAATTGTAACATAATTAGTTTGAATCCTTTCCTCCACTTTGTCTGAAGTCATATTCAACATATGTAATGGAAGACAACTGGTTTGTTTGGAATGAGAGCAGGAAGCAAAGAAACAAATAGAACGATGTAAAAAAACCTCTGTGACATGACTTGTAACTGTTCGTGCTGTTTAGACATTCTAAATGTTAACATTAAGGTTGGGCTGCTGTTCCCTGACACAGAGCATGATTTGCCTTGCACATAAAAGAGTGGGTAACTGCACATGGGGATGTGTGCTTGCATAAATCTCTGTATATTCCTGTCCTTAAATCTCAGCTTCAGCCCTCTTGTCTTGTCTACTCATCCCATCCCCTCCTCCTTTTCCTCATGTGGGATGCGGATGTTGAGAGAAGATGTTGAGATTAGAACATGGATTTTCTCTTCTCCCTCACAAATGAGCAGGAGATTGCTTTTAAAAGTATTAAATGGACACAGGTGGGACTGTAAACTTAAGTGTCTCCACATGGAACATCTGCTGCACGTTCTCCAGTTCCTGTTATCTTTATAGCAGAACTTGATCTTTTAACCCCTTCACAACTGCCTCCCTCAGTATTTGTGCAAAGAAGATCTGCAGTGCTTTTCTTTGATGTTGGGAGAAGTCACAATGGATCTCTGTGATGTGCCTGGCATATGGCGCAGTGCTTTGAGCCGGGGTGTGCTTAGCAATTTGCACAGGTGGGTGGGGGAGGAAGACAAGTGTCGTCCAGGTGTTCCCGGTCTTGCTACAGATAAGAGGATTCCACAATACCGCAACACATCGAATATCCCTGTTCTCCCTCCTTCTCCCCTCCCTCCTGCATTCCTCCTGCCCCAGGAAATGCCTGTCTTGGGGGAATAGCATACTTGTGGGGATATTCCAAGTTAACTAATATAATCTTAGCTATTTAAAAGAAACAATTTCTGAATGTTTGCTCTGGACCCAAAGCAAGTGATTTTTCCTTTCAACTCCCAAATTCATCCTTTCCCTTCTTTCTCCTATTTCTTCCAAGCCATCTTGCTTTCAAACTTAGGTACAAAATAGAAACCTGGCCCATGTTAATGTATATTTAACCTCTTCACTGCTGCATCTTGGCACTCCACAGCACTTGTGCAACAGAGCTGTGTGGCACTTTCCTTTGAAGTCCTAATGAAGTCACAGTGGATCGTTGTGCTGGAGCTGCAAGCTGGCTGCCAGGTGAAGCATTCACATATCTTTTCCATGTGCTCAGCCCAAAAAGAAAAGGAAAAATTGGCTGAAGGCACACAAAACATGTAGTTCCAAACTGATTTTAATGGAGAATGAGATTAAAAGCCGTAGATTCAGAATGAGATTTAACATCAGCTGCTGAGTGTACCTAAATGCTAATACTGTTGATGCTATGTGCATGAGTTCATTGACAGATGGAACATTGAAGGGAGACAATGTGACATAGAATAAGGAAGAGCTGTATCAGTGGAAAACACAGTTTCCTTTAAAGCTGGTAGTCGTACTGTGTAGGAGGCAACCCAACAAGACAACTTTGCGCAAAGTTCAGTGTCAAGCCATAAGAGCAACAATAAGCAGACCTAATTCTTCGTTATCTGCATGTATGTTAAGCACATGTAAAATATTACTGCTGTGATTAGCAATCTTGCACCTGGTTGTGGAGTTGTTCATACTGAAGCAACTGGACAAGGAAGTGAACAGTCAGAACCAAACAACTATTTCCAAGCAGAACGAGAAAGACCTCAATTGTTTTTGAAAACCGGTGTCAGTGTCCCTCATTCTGCTTTCCGTTGCCAGGAAATGGGATGGTGTGTTGCTCTGTTTCAGTATATCTGATACTGTGCTAAGGACCCGTCTTGTTCTTGTAATTTTGAGGTATGAACTGGCTTACTAGGATGGGAATTGAAAAAGTAATAAGTGCATGCAGATCTCAAAAACTGTCTTTGGCTTATATGTTCCTTTTGTATGTGACTTGAACAAGAGTAGGTGAAACTCTTCCATAAAGCGATAGTGTTTTTCTCATTTTAGCCATGCCAATTCTAATAGATCTGCCAGTTTCCCTTGCAATCTGATAGTGACCTTTTCCAATAGGGTGATTTCAACAAAAGCTACAGAATAAAATCACTGTGTTTGCATTTATTGCTACTTTTATAAAAGGTGTTGGGACAGGACCAGGGTCTGATATTGAAATAGTCCACTACATTCCATGTTCTCACAGCTCCTGAACTGCTATGAGATCTTTATAGCCACACCCTAAGCATCTTGACACACTTTGTGTTGCTCCTTGGGATATGCAGGAGCTTCCTGTAGTCTTTTCCTGCGTGCTCTCTTTGCTTTGGATTCATTCCACTTCTGTTCCAGGCTTCTTCCTCCTCTGTTAGTTTCCTTCTTTCTTTTGTCTTTCAGCTTACTAAAACATCATCTCACAAAACCCCACCCCAGTAGTTTAAGAAAGCACCGCTTCCTCTTAGACAAAAATGAACCAGTGAACAACCAAATATCCTTAAACCAAGAAGACTTACGCAAAACATCACGCTGCTCAGTATGTATTCCATCACTTCTCTCCAGCCCATTGTCCAAGTTGTTTACTTAGATCAAAACTCTCTTTCGGGTAATAAATCTCTTTCCAGCAAGGGCACATTGTGGCACTCTTCAGGTCACTATAAAGCCCATGCCCGATGCTTCTTAGAGCAGTCCTAGCTCTCACTTGGAGCATATGCCTGGGCTGAGGTCCACTGGAAAGTGAGGGCACATCCAGCGGCTGCTCAAGAAATAGGGACTTGGAAGCGCTCCTAGGCTCTGCCTCCTAGATGTATCCCCCTGCAATTCTCTGTGCCCAGAACGATGACATTTTTCTTAATTGTTCTCGCTTGGCCCCTTGGCAATCTTATCTTTTAAAGAAATAATTCTCTAGGAATATATGGCTGGCTATCACACGCAGGATAAGCACTACTCATGAACAGATTTTTAACAGCTATGTCTGTGCTTTCAGTTTGGTACTAGAGAAAGAAAAATACCACCACTTAAACAACAGTTATATCTGAAAACAACTGCTGTTTCTGGGGTAATAATGGGACAGTGTTTCCAGAAGTTCATTTAAATCAGAAGAAACTACTATGGCTGTCATAAGAGGCAACATTCCCAGAAAGAGTTAATTCAGCATATTTTTCAGTGATACCTTGTAATGAAACAAGTCTTAATGTGAAATAAAGAAGTACCTCTCTTACTGTAAACCCCGCAAGAGGTAGTGAAGCCTCCTGTTCTTTGTGGTAAATGTCTTAGGTCAAAAAAGGCTTAGTATGTACAGGGAGGCATAATTTCTGCTATCCTCCTGCCCTGAATCCTGGCCTTTTTAGCTGTAACAGAAATCCTAAGCCAGCCCATACTTTTTGGATTACTTTAAACCCCATCACAGTGCTTTTCTTAAAGCACTATTTTGAATAGGAATAGCTTTATGAAAGGACTCTGATATGGGCTGAAACTAAATCAGTTTCAAGGAAATGCAGCTGGAAACACGCTAAGCTAAAAGCTGCCCAAGTAAACCAGTACAGGCGTTATTCTGCGGCGTGTCTCCACCCCTAACTAAAGTGCACCGGGGCTTTCTGAGATCCCTTAACCCTTGCACTGCTGCACCGGCAATATTCTGGGATCAGAAAGAAAAAAAAAGGAAGAAAATATAGTGTTTTCTTACAATGTGATCTCTTTACAGAATGCAGTTTTGATCTAGTGATCTGGGTAGAGGGTGGAGGGTTTTGTTTCAGCTTTGCCGAACTTTTGTGTGTTGAATTGTAATGCCGGTTCCATCCTTGGGGTGCAAGTTAGGGCTGTTTCTGTCATAGGCCATTCCATTGAATCCCAGTAGAGATGACACATGTTATGTTTTTATGTTGTAAAACATAACATGTTATGTTTTACAACACCTCTCTTTCCCAACCACTCTGCCTGTGGGGTGTTTGTTCGTGCAAGCGTACAGCCAAGGCTCACATGTGTCAGGTCAAGATATGTCTGAATTTTTTTAAGAAGTATTTCAGCTCTTTACTGAATGATTGGAAAAATTGTAACTTACACAGTGTAAGTTTTAATTGGGAGCAAAGCCAACTAATGTTGTGGGTATGGGGAGAGGGGAAAATGCCAATATGTCTATAGAGTAGTTCATCCTTCCCTTTACACAGGAACTCTTTTTTAAAATGAAGGATTCAAGGGACCTGATCAGCGTGGATGAATCTGGGTCTAACCAGTTTGTGGAGTGACAGGGATTTGTTTTGCTTTTCCTGTGTTTTTATTGCATATGATTTACATACAAAAATTTTTCACTCTCTCTTTTTACCACCTTCAAACCAGTTACAACTTACACAGCTATCAACTCTGCTACTCTCCATGGACTTCTTCAGGACCCAAGATATTGGTGTGTCTATGCAGAAGACAGAACAGAGTTTCTTTTTCACCTCTTGAACATAGGGCTTTAAGGCTGCAGGAGGGTTCAGCTGCCCCAGCTAAGGCACTTCCCTCATCCCACATCCATTCCAGCCGTCTGAATTCTTTGTCCCTGGAGAACTGATCACTGAATGGGACAGATGAAGCTCCACAGCTTCAGTTTCCAGGCAGATACATGAGCTGGTATATCCAGTGCTCCTGAAGAGTTACTGCATCCCCCACTGAGCAGTTCCTGCCAGTAGCAGCAGACTTGGGCAGTGGGATGGGACAGGCAGTAGGGATTCCCAGCGATTCCGCTACCCCAGCAAAATCCACCTGCAGCAATGAGAATGAGACCTCACCATGGTCCTGGCAGTCAAATCAGTGCTGATGAAGTGACTTTTAGCTGCAGCTCCTTGAAATTGCACCACTTTTGCCCCTGGAATTCACAGTCTACACTAATGAGCTCACTAAAGGCAGTCATTGGTATGATTCAAAACTACTTTTAAAGGCTATTTTGCCCTAAAGTCAGCAGAAGTAGAGAAAACAATGGCTGACCAGGGGGTTTCATGCTGTGTCAGGTGATGCACTTACATTTGCTTCCAGAAGTGTTTGTGTATTGATTGACTTTTAGCTAGCAGAGATAAGCCCATAGGCAGGACTGAACACCTAGGTGCTAATGGACTTTTTCACACAGTGTTATAATTAATAGCTAAGATGGCACTAATGGGGACAAGGTTGACTTTAGAAACTACAGCAGTTTTGTAGTCTCTTTTGAATCCACTTTTATACTAACATATTTTCACTTATATGTCTATGTATATACATAGCCAAATTATAAATATAGAAAGACATTCACAAACATATATATATTAACAATAGCATATTAGTTTCAAATACTGGCATGTATGATTTTCTAAATTATTTTCTGTATTATAATGCTTTTTAAATTTCATTGCATTCTGAAATAAGACGATTGGTGTCTTTTATCTTTTGCAAATATTTTTCACATATTTACATAGAAGCATGTGGAGTTTAAAAAAAGATGTGTGCATAATCAGTGTATTATGAATGATGTAGTAAATAAGAGCCATGTTAGGCTTGACAAACGGAAAGAGGAAAAATAAATTTTGTTACTGATACTCATCACGACCTGTTGTTCTTTAGTCAGAGGCAGAAAATTAATTTATTTGATGTATGAATTGTTTTTCAGCATTCTTACAGTGAGGTCACATACTCTTATGATTGAGAAAATTGGAGTCCAACCTGGAAATGACATTACAGGTACACTACCATCAGAAATATAATCCTTCCTTCCTTCCCCAAACAGCCTGGTGCTTCCACTGATGGTCATGCAGACATGGGGTCATGTCCCTTGAGAATAAACTGCTGGGGAGGTGTGGGAGCTCAAGGACAGAGAGAAGCGTGGCTCAGCCCTGGCAGCAGCACCTCATGGTTCGCTGGGTGCTAAGCCAGTGGTGAAACCTCACGGTAGCTCCCAGCCCAGCCACTGGGCATGTTGCAACTCCTGCTTCAATTCCACCCCTTCTTGCTTCCATTCCCATCTCTTAATCACTCGCTTTTTTTGCATAACTTTTGGAAAGAAAGTCTGTTCCTGTTTAGCGAAGTTGCTTCTATTCGACCTCTGTGTTGCTGAGATGCTCCAGACACGAGAAGGATCACCCAAGTATCTCCTGCAGAGAAGCTGGTCCTTGGAACCGTGTTTTGCTAAGCTTGCCCCAGCTCAGATGCTCCCTCCGGAGCGAGCGCTGTGGCTTTAAGGCTATCGTCCCAGATCCTCATCACACCCACATATTTGTCCTCTCTTTGCACAGCCAGTGCCAAGCGGTGACATCTACTATAGTCTCTGGGACACGCTGGTCTCTGCGGCGGGGGGGAAAGAAAAAAGGGGGCGAAGGCGGGGAGGAGGAGGGGGGAGGGAGGGAGAGAGCACAAATCCCGCTGTGTTCCAGGAGGATGAGTCACTTCCTCGCACCAGCTCTGCGATGCTTTATTTATTGCCGCTTTGCTGATACGAAGCCCGGCTCCCTCGTCCCTCATCGGCATCCCCCCGGGGCTCGGCTGCCCCATTAATCACACGGGGCCGAGTGCACACAGAGCCGGAGTCTCGCCCGCCAGTGGCCTTTAGCTGTCTCCAGTTCAATGAAATTACCTTGTGTGAAGACTTGTTTTATGAGAGATTGGTTTATTTGTAACTAAACTACTTCCTCCGTTATTTGATAAGCTCAAATATTTGCTACTGATAGTCGGAGAGTGTCACATTTATTATCCCGTTTCAGGCATTGCTTAACTCCTTTGTATTAGGCTTCTTTAACCCCTTTGAGGATAGCAGAAAAAGGCTGGAGAAGTCTTATTCCTCCTACTCATGCTTTGAAAAGAATTGGGGTTTATCCTGTAAGGCATGCAGCTTGATTAAATTAAATTACTTCACATTCTTTATATGTTTAACATAACATTCAGCAAAGCTGATTCATGCTGTTTGTTAGGAATCCAAAATAAAAGGAAAAGTGAGCAATGACTTTTTCTTCCTTCATGTATTGTAACTCTTCAAGTTTTAACCAGTAACACTTCAAGTTTTAACCAAATGACTCTATGTGAACATGAAGCACCATGGTCTCAGGGATGGGGCACAAATATTACTAAACCCTATTTGCTGTCTCGCCCCTGGTGGTTAAGGCACCTGTGATCCTTTCATGCCTCAATTTCTGTTTTCCTAACCCTGGCTGAAAAACAGACTTGCTTAGCATTTTTAAGACATCTGATGTCTTTGGAAAAAAAAGTAAAAAACCCTGCAGCTCTAAGACGTGATACTTTTATTATAACCTACTTCCATACACTCTGAAGTTTTCGCAAGGCTTTTTTTTTTCCCCTTTTTTTTTTTATTTGTGAAGGTCGAGGACTTCTGAGGTCTTGCTTCTGAGGACTCAAGCAGCAACACACAGTCCAAACACAGAAAAGTACCTGTGTGTGTTAGGAAGAACAAAAGTGCTTGACTGTATCAGAGCCACCTTTAGGAACCTCGTCTACTTTGTCTCCACAGTACTTCTACAAAACTTTCTTGAGCACTTGATATTCCAGTAGCACACATGCTGTAAGTAGTGCTGCCTTGCCTAATCTGAACATTTGAGCTCCTACCTGCCAGCACCAGGTTTTTACATCACTGTACCCGAGAAGATATGCTCAAATGAGGGCAGGGCAGGGAAATGAGGAAAAGACCCTCCTGTATAATAAAGAGGAATAGGACCTCAGGGTTTGAGGCTGTGAAATGGAGAGGGTGTCCAATCCGATTTGGTGCTTTCATAGCATCCCAGCTTCAAGACTTTAAGATACCTGAGACCAGAGGGAAAATCTATAAGAGAAAGCCTGTGCCTGCTGCAGTTGGGGAGTGTGGTCATATTTTTCTCCAATGAAAATTAGAGAATGGTCATTATTCATTATTAGAGAATGGCCGTTGTGGAGATAAGGGGTAATGGGGATAGTGTCATTCCAGGACTGCTCACAACGTTTCACGCAGAAGGTCCTTAAGGCATTTTGTGTTGGAGCCAGTAGGCTTTGGGTAAAGGCTTTGGGCTGGGGAAACAGCATTGTGCACAGTGCCTGCAGAGTGTTTGAACACAGGGACAGCTTGCTGTATTTGTGCTTGTCAGGGGCTGCAGTGAGCCAGCCCTGCTGCTCACAATACAGAACACTAAATCCTGTCTGAAATTAATGGGTCTGTTCTTATTAAAGAAAAATTAAAAAAAGGAAAAGGGTTGATCTGCTGAGAACATGGTGAGTGGTCGGAAATCTCCCTCGTGGAGGAAATGGGAGTTTTGTGAAAAATATTACTGAAGCAAACTTGAATTAAAATAGACCAGTTTCCCATTACAGATATTCTTTACCTGAACATGACTATCTTCTACCTGAATTTCATTTTCTGAATTCATTCTGGATTACAGACATGAGTGGATTTATAAAGGCTTTTTTAGGCATATGAATATTCAAGCAGAGATTTTTACCTTGTTGAAACATTATAGTCTCTTAAAGTTCAGTTCTGTCTGAATTAAAAAGGACTGAGGGAGAATACATGTTCACTGTGTTATATGTCAAGGAAGTAATGGTTCATTCTTTTTCTGTCAGACATATGGATATATGCAATAACTTGCGTGCTTCCAATCAGATGTAACAAGCTCCCTGCACATAAGTAGGAGTCTGGTGTGAAGGGAAATATTTAGCCTATCTGAAAAGATAAGGATAGTAATGCTGACTTAGGATTGTGGCCTTCCAGAGCCTCCCCAGGGTAGACCAGGCCTTTCACAGGTGGCTAAGTTGATTTCTAACCAAGAGCTCGCTGGTGAGAGTCCAAACTGACTCTTTTCAGCCCTGGAAGACAGGGACTGAGAACTAAGCCTGGGGAGAACGAAGGTTCATTAAGTGTGTGTTTGTCTTGGACTTTGACACGAAGATGCTGCTGTTCCAGATGCAGCTGAGCTCTTAAGGCTGCAGACTTCTTCAGAGATATAGGAAGAGTAAAGCTTCAGCTGTCATTTCTGAACCACAACAGGAGCTCACAAAGACAGCATTCTTCTTTGATATGTGAGTTTAAAAAAAAAAAGCATTGTAAAATCACACTAAGTAGGATTTTTACAAGTATATATTCTTTCGCTAATTGCAGTTTTAAATGCAGATGGAACATAGTTAAGCTCAGATAATTGGTGAATTTCTTTCTGATGTAAATTTCAAGGCAAAAACATAAAATACTTAATACAGTGTAAAGATGTTAGCATCATATCAGCAATTACAAACTACAATAATTTCCAAAACTTACATATCAATTGAAGCACACAGCCAGTGTCCATATGGATAAATTCATTTTCTTCCAAAACATAGGGTGGGTAAGTCCTAGTCACCTATTGACTACACACCTAAGTGTGTGTGGCTTATGTTTGTTGTTAGGCCTTTGAATTTTTTTCCTCCCAATCATAGATTCATAGATTCATAGAATCATAGACTCATAGAATCATAGAATCATAGAATCATTCGGGTTGGAAAAGCCCCTTGGGATCATCAAGTCCAAACATTAACCCTTCTCTACAAAGCTCACCCCTAAACCATATCCCCCAACACCACATCTAAATGACCTTTAAACACATCCAGGAATGGTGACTCAACCACCTCCCTGGGCAGCCCATTCCAATGTCTGACTACTCTTTCTGTGAAAAACTTCTTCCTAATGTCCAGTCTAAACTTACTCTACTGCAGTTTGAAGCCATTATAATCCATGACTACTACTAAAAAGTTATTCATTACCTTATTCCTCTGATAATTAGAAATTTTTTCTCCTCTTACCCAGAAATAGTTTGTACTAATTTTTGCTTGTGTCATCCTTATCTGCTAGTTTAAAACAGCTCTTTTCTATGTATGGTGTTTAGCTGCTTACTTGTTTCTAAATAACATCGTCTGGATCTGCACAAACTCAGCCTTTGTTTCAGTAATCTGAACAGAGCAGCTTCTTCAAGCTGCATCTGATTTTCAGGGAGAAATGTATTCGACCAACCCTCTCTGTTCAGCAGACCTGTGTCCTTGCAGGTACAAATACCTGTTTTCTTTTTTTCCTCTTTGCTGTCTGTCTTGGAGCTATTATTTTAAAATAAAAAAGTACAATAGGCAGTTGTACAGAGCCTTCTCTGCAAATGGTTGAGACTAACAGCCTATAGTCAAAAAGACACAATTTATTAGCCATTTATTTTCAACATCTGTGCAGAAGCAAGTACTTTGATTTCCTGCAGAAGACAGCTTGTTTAACTCAAATATTTTGCTACACCAGACTGAGGTGCCTTCAGCTCCTGTTATTGCACAACCACAGCTTTGAATTAGGAACAAAAGCAATATTTTATGCTGTTGTTCCTAGCACACAGGTCTTTACCACAAGTTTGATCTCTTCCATGGAAAATGATGTCTAACAGGATTTTGTTCCTCAGAGTAACATGTTCTGTTTCATTCTGGTTTTAGGATGCAGTAGTGTACTTGAACCTGCTTACACCAGCACTGTGTCCTGTCTTTGTTTGCAAAGTTCAGTTCTGTTATGCTTTCATATTATCAAGAGCTATGCTTCTTACTAAACCCCACAGAAGATTAATTTTGTTAGCAACTGTTGGTCTAGCTACCATCTGAAGTTATCAGGTAAAAGAAGAGTTCAGAGCCCCAACAGTGGCACGTTCTGTTACATTTATTTGAGCTAAAAATGTCTAAAATAATGATGTGATGAATTTTCAGCAATCTGTCTCTGCACGTGTCCTGCAAAAAAAAAAAAAGAGTCACAATCTACAAATCGTATGTGGCAGCGAGTGTACTCGCAGCACAAGATAAATATTGTATATGAAAAGGAAGACAAAGCTTCATGAGCTCATGATCTCTGCCAGGAATCAGAGAATAAAAGACAATAAAGAAAGTGTTGAGAAAGAAAGTGATTTGACTTGGGACCTGAAATAAGTAGTATCCAAATAGTTTAAATAAATAGCCTCATAAACAAAATATCTTTAAAATACTACTTGGATATGCTTACCTAAGAGAAAGTAGTAAAATTAAAGCAGTAGTGAGATCCAAATTTCGTGCAAGGATGCAAGGTCAGAATACTATAATGTCAATAGAAATCACATAAATATATTCAAGGACAACACTTTATCCATGGTTTATTTCAGTGGTGTTTTGTGTAGGTTTATTGTTTTGGGGTTTTTTTCCTGTGTATGAGCTGTAGTAAAATGTGAAAGATTTATACTCTTATATTGGGATTTATTACATATATCACAAGATACTAAAACATGGTTTACAATCCACTTTTCATAGTGGAAATCCTTTTTGTTCCTTTTAGCACAGTCTAGGGAAGACCTTTTTTCACATCTTAATATAGGATTTATTGCAGTGAACATATCTATACACGGAACTGTACAGTGATGAAATTGATTTCATCTTCATTATTTTAAAATCATGTATGGATACAGTTTTTCAACCAATATCTTGGTGCTGCAAATTGTGCATGAACTAATCTGCCAGTAATTTAAGGAAAAAAAATAATCACCAGTTCTGCTAGGGCTGGCTTCTTCTTCCATTAGAGTCAATGGGAGTTCTGCCATTGACTTAAGTGGGAGTAGGATCAGGCCCTTAATGCTGTGTATTTACTTTATTTAGGCCAAAAGACACACAGACACAGAGTAGAGACTGTTCAATGGTTGCAGTCTTATTCAGTAAGTTCACTGCTTGCTGGCAGTATGGCACCTCTAACGGAGCAAAATATTACAGTGTTAAGGATTGCTTTTGGCAGTATGAGTATTATAGCATGAGTCAAAACAGTTACAGTTATGTTTTCAAAGATGTAATGAAATTTTAGCTGCTACACTCAGAAGCCAGTTGGAAATATCAGACTGAAAGCCTACATAATTCTTGCTGAGAAGCGGCTGATTCTTAATTATTATTATTTTTTATTCTTTAGGAATTAAACCTGTCTGCATGACAGACAGGAAGGTGCACTTTGAGATTCAAATTCATTTGCAGGGCTCTGCCCTGGACATCCTCTGTGACCTTGAACCAATCATTTAATCTCTCTGTATTCCTGTGCTCTGTTTGTAAAACATGGATAGCAATTCTCCCTTTCTTCTGTCCCCAGCCCTGCCTGCTCAGCCTGTAAGCCTCTCAGGGAACAGACTGTCACTTACTGCCTTTCCTCCCAGATCAGGGCCTTGGCTTTGGCTATGACCAGAATGTTTAAAATAATAAAATAATCCTTATTGCTCCTTTCAAGGGAATACTTCTTTTTATGTGCATGTACTGAGTTTTAATGCAGTTTAATTTAATCTGATAATATTTTTCTTTGGGCGAGTCTGTGGATGTTTGTTTGACAGACTTATCTATCTACTGTGAGAGTTCGCAGGGCTATGAGCCTCTGACTCGTCTTTCTGTTTGTTTTCTGCTCTAGTCTCTCCTCTACCTGGGTAAGGTTGCTGTCAACTTCAATAACTCTGAGGTAACAACTGAGTCACATATATATATATTTAAACTGGGTATGCACAATACCTCTGACATATCCAGAATATTTGAGCCCTGCTGCACATATTCACTTCAAGATGAAGTCATATTTCAGTTATAACTTTTGCATCAGTTGTAGAGGTAGTCATCTATCCCAGTTTTGTTTATTCAGAAGTCATATATTACATGTGCATTTTACTATAGCTGTCTGGAGGTTTTGTGTCTAAGAGCTGAATTTACACATTTAGGTCAATAAAGAACTGTACATGGTTTGCAGTGATAGAAACTGAGCAATTAATAAAAGCTTATTTAAATGAACATAATTTGAAGGTACATAATAAAATGCTTTACTCCATAATCATGCTTTTTTGTTACTGTTTAATTCTTGCTTTTCCCTGAAAATATATCATGTTAAAGTGTTGGCAATATTAACACTACAGATTGAAGCTGAAATCATACTGAATTCTGAAGTCTGTTGCAGGTGTTAGTATATCAGCTTCATTCCATACATGAATTGCATATTAGGATTAGTAACTATTGGATGTATTCCGATGAGTCACATTGTACATTAGTGTAAAATATTTTCATGCCAACTCTCAGTATGCCCTCCATCTGGGTCAGGGCAATCCCAAGCACCAATACAGTCTGGGCAGTGACTGTCTTGAGAGTAGCCCTGAAGAAAAGGACTTTGGGATACTGATGGACGAAAAGCTCAACATGAGCCGTCAGTGTGCACTTGCAGCCCAGAAAGCCAATTGTGTCCTGGGCTGCATCAAGAGGTGTGTGGCCAGCAGGTCGAGGGAGGTGATTCTCCCCGTCTACTCCACTCTCGTGAGACCCCACCTGGAGTACTGTGTCCAGTTCTGGAGCCCACAGCACAAGAAAGATCTGGACGTGCTGGAGCGTGGCCAGAGAAGGGCCACGAGGATGATCAGAGGGCTGGAGAACCTCTCCTATGAAGACAGACTGAGAGAGTTGGGGCTGTTCAGTATGGAGAAGAGAAGGCTCTGAGGAGACCTTATTGTGGCCTTCCAGTATCTCAAGGGGGCTACAAGAAAGCTGGTGAGGGGCTTTATAGGATGCTGGGTAGTGACAGGACTAGAGGGAATGGATAAAAGCCAGAGATGGATCGGTTCAGATTGGACATTAGGAAGAAGTTCTTCACCAGGAGGGTGGTGAGACACTGGCACAGGTTGCCCAGAGAGGTGGTGGAAGACCCATCCCTGGAAGATTTTAAGGCCAGGCTGGATGGGACTCTGAGCAGCCTGATCTACTGGGGGATGTCCCTGCCCATGGCGGGGGTGTTGGAACTAGATGGTCTTTAAGGTCCCTTCCAACCCTGACAATTCTGTGGTTCTATGTTTACCTCATTCTTTGTTTACTATATACAAATTGAGTGCTTTTATAAGATTATAAGGTGAACTGAATTCTGCATGTCCAGGAAGACCAATTTGTGCTGAACATCAAAGGCACCGTATGCGAACATATCAACAGCAATGTGCATACCACAGGGATCTGACACTGCACTGGGACCTGGTACTCAGGCACTGTTAATTTGTGGAAAAGTGTGAATCCAATGTGTCCAGGATGCATTGAATTTCCTGCATCTGCATAATTCAGCTCTGTTTGAGCAGTAAGCCAGAAGATGGTAACTGGGAAGTTTAAAGTGTTTGACAGCTCTAAACCTGATCTCTGATGTACCTTCACACTTCACTTCATATATATATATATATATATGAAACACCTTAGTAAAATCAGTGAGCCATATTCATGCATAAATTTTGCTTGTAGCTTGGGGTCAATAGGGGCTTGTGGGTGTGTTAAATTCGCTCTGAAAAAATGCTTCTTGGATAAGCTCTCTAAGAGTCTTTAGGAAGGATGAGATATTTTTTTTTCTGGATCCTAACCTAGGACTCTGACAAGATGGGTGGTAAGCTACCTTGCCATGCTGGAGATGGTGCTGTTCTGGGTGTATGCTAAGACATAACTCTGCATGAAAAACAAAGAAATATGTAAATTTAAAGTGCTCTTGTTGAACAGCAGTATTTCAATGATTTAGGCAAATTGTTTTCACTCCAGTTTTTTTGGAAAACCAATTTTTATTTTTTATATGGCCCTAAAAGATTTCCTCAAGGATAGGTGTCGGGACAAGAATTGG
>NW_009694102.1:26887-41150 GCF_000703405.1 Apaloderma vittatum
TGTTACTGAAAAAAAATCCAATTCCTACTGAAGAATTTGGGGATATTAAGGTATTGTTCATAGAAGAATGCAACAGTCATTTTTATTACTCATTCCCTATCTCATTCTGTTACATCTGTTGGCAAAATTGGAAGGTCCCATTGTTTATTCCCAGGTCACTTCACTTTTTAATACAGAAAAAGAGAATGTGTTTTTTAAGATTCCATCTGCCTATAAACCAGACATCACAGTCCTTAGGTCAGATGCCAACTGGAGATAATGGAGAGAGCTCATACAGGTTCCATTCAACTCAGGAGATTGGTACCAGAAAAAGAGGCAGCACAACATCCACAGGCTGCAGCACAATGATTTCATTGATGTCTCTGAGCACTGTTGCTTCCATGGATTACTGACTTGGTCTGGTGCAAAAGCCAATTAGCTTAATGTGTTTTATAGGAAGAACAGAACTGGCCTTTCTTGAGGGAGAAAAAAAATCAATTCTTCCTATCTTTGTTGGTTTTCTTATCTCTGCATGAATGCCAAGTGCGGACGGGATGAACACCACTGACTTACATGTCACAGGTAACATTAAACAGAATGGAGCCTGTGCTCAAAGATATTTCTATTTACCGTAAGTTATTTGAGAGAGTTGTGTTGTGTGGTATTGTGTGGTGAGGCAATGGGTATAGATACATGGAGCAGAGCGCAGTAATGTACATACCAGGCGCCTGGCGTATTTATATATATACCATGGTACCACATACCAGATGACATGTTGGAGGAGGTCTAGAGGAGGGCCACAAAAATTACCAAAGGGCTTGAGTACCTCTGCTATGAAGACTAGGCTGAGGAAGTTGGGGGTTTTCAGCCTGGAGAAGAGAAGACTCTGGGGACACCAGTACGTGAAGAGGGCTACAGGAAAGCTGGGAAGGGACTGTTTATAAGGGCATGTGGTGATAGGATGAGAGCCAATGGTTTTAAACTAGAGCAGGGCAGATTTAGATTAGACTTTAGGAAGAAATTCTTTGCTATAAAGGTGGTGAAACAGAGGAACAGGTTTCCTAGAGGGGTAGTAGAGGCCCCATCCCTGGAGGCTTTCAAGGTCAGCCTTGATGGGGCTCTGAGTAACCTGATCCAGTTACAGATGTTCCTGCTCACTGCAGGGGGGTTGGTCTAAGTGACCTTTAAAGGTCCCTTCCAATCCAATGTCTTCTATGATTCTGTGCCTTATCAACATTTCCTGTGTCCCCAGAACCACATAAAAGATAGGAAGAAAAGAGCAATGATGGTGGTGTGTTTATCTGGCTGTGAAAATAGCAGTTCTTCAACCCAAATAACGCACCATTAGATCTTCAAATGTCTCCATTTCATCAAGGAGGTCTGCTACTGTAAAAATCCAGAGCTCATTGGCTCAAAATCGATGTCTGGCTGAGGTGATTTTCACTTGCATAGGTTATAAAAAAAAATGTTGTTTATTCATTCATTTTTTACATGAGTATTCTATATTCTTGGTATGTTTAGGAAAAAGAAGCACTAAATATCTAGCATTAGATCATTCCTTAGGGCAAGAAGTTGTTGTCAGTGTGTCGTGTAACACAAGCTTAGAATTTTTTTCAACTCTTTCTGGAGTTACAGTTCGTATTGCTTTTGCCAACTAAATAGGCTTAGTGACCTTTAGCTCCAGTCTTTGAAGCTGCCAGCTTTGTCAGAAAACAAGATTTGTACTTTAAATTGCAATAAGTGCTGAACTCTCATAGATTCGCTTGCAAAATCCATGCCAGAAATACTCTTCTCTCAGTAAGTGCTAGAAGTCAAGCTATCATGCACACTGTAAAGAGAAATTAAGTTTCCCATGCTGAGACCTGCAGTGTGACTGAATATATGAACACTAGTACAGGAATTCACTAAAGTCACTTAATACTCCGTTTAGTCTGTAATCATTACCAATACCTGGCAGGAGTCTTGTGAGCAGCCTTCATTTATTCTAGTCAGTCCCACTAACAGTGCAGTCATTGTGCATCACCAAAATTTCACAAGTAATATAGCTGCCACTCTTTTGCTGTCTCTTCTGGAGTGGAAAGTATGTTGCTGTAAAGTACTTCACACTAAGCCCATTTTCCCTGTCTTTATTTTATTCTTCAGTATTCAAAGATGTGTCTGTATTCCTAAATAATTCTTTTCACTCTACAGTGTTTGCACCTTTGAGGCATTTGTATACTTATGTCTCCATGTTTAAGAGTCCTGGCCCTACAGGCAAGATTTTCTGGTTTTGCTACAGAAATTCAGTGAAGCAAAACCTGGCAGCTTCGCACAAATCCGTACACGTACAGTACTGTAGGCCTTCTGTAGACTAACTCTAAGTTATACCTTGTACAATATCATAACTTTCACAGTAACTTTCATTGCTTTTGGCATATTCATGTTCAATATTCTTCACAAACTATTTATCTAACCTACCAAGGAATACTTTGTGTGACAAACTACATTTTAGACTGTATTTCTTCCTATAAACATGTCAAATACATTGCCTGTTTATTATTTAAATACTGTGTCTCTATAAAACCATAAAATAAATTATGCTTATCAGTTTTCCTGGATTGTTTTTATTCTTTTTCAAGACAAAACTAAGATGGGAAGTAGAAAAAAGCCCACTTTTATTCCAGCAAAACATTTCCCCAAATTGCATTTAAACACTTGCAAAAAACCTCTGTACTTCTAGATATAAGCTCCCAGAAAGCATTGGAGAGCTTGAGTGAACTAGAGTCCACGTATCTCTGCATGCATGGATGTCAGTATGCATTTCCATTTTTCATGACACACTGTGTGTCTGTCATCTCTGGACAAGATGAAACTTTTAAATGTTCACCAGTATCCTGTTGTTAGTGTGGGCATGTTTCAGCTGTGATAGGGTAACTGCCTGAGTTTTTATAGAGACTCATGGGGGAAAAAAATGTCTAGATTTAATCCTGTGAAACTCTCTTTCCTTATTTTTCATTCAGATGAGCCTGTTCTTCTCTATGGAAAAAAAAAAAACACCCAAAACCAAAAAACTACTCACAAGGGTGTATCATATAGGACAAACCCTTTTCTGATGCCAGTTACCTCTTTCAAGCAATATGCCCTGGAGAGCTTCCTGGAATGCAGGGCATGGCTCTGAGCTGTTTTGTTTTCCAGGAACCCGCAAATCTTCTCTTCAGCTCTCTGGAGTTACAGTGAGGTTCCCAAACCCAGCAGCTAATTCAGCAGATGCAGCACACCAAATCCAGCAAGCTCATGTGCTTGCAGATGAGTGCAGAGAGACTGGTTTCATTGCTATGCTCGTTTGTGTACAAATTCCTTGGAGGTCACCGAACTACTTCCTTCCCATTCCCAGGTCCAGATGAGCCCAAGTGAATCCAGAGCTGCACCTCTACGGTTTTGATAGAGCCAGATCCTACAGAATATCCCCTTAGTCCTTCTCAGGAATCTCTTTGGGAAGAGCAGGGAGGATGGCTTATGTTCATACTTCACTATCTTTCAGGCAGTACTCTCTGTGAGTCTTACAGGAGGAATGCAGCATTTACGATAATCACCTGTGTAACTTCATGAAAATAAAATCACACAACAGCCATCTTTCTGTTCTACCACTCCCCTTTACTCTGTGATACTTAGTCCAAATGTGGTTTAGTAGAGTATATATGGAAGAATATTATTGTTCAGTGAAGGGCTATAGAAAACTGAACACAGAAATTAGTTTGATTTTAAATTGGATTCAAGTGCTGAATTCCATAAGGAGCTGTGAGAGGCAGGGTTCATTGCCCCTCTTCAGACGTCAGGTCCCATATTCATCCCATCTATATACACGTAGGCACCAAGTTTAAGAGCACACTTGTTCCTCTTTAAGCATCAATGAAGTCCTCAAGATAATGAAATAAGTTTCAAACTAACTGAATTACACTCAAAGAAATAATTTCTCTCTACTAATAATACGTGTTATTCAGGACAAGTGTGATGCTAACTTAGGCACTCGAATTGTATGGTTAAAGTTGGGTGGGATGAATTTGTATCATAATAAGCCACAAAGATATTTCAAGACATTTTCAGGGTAAGGTATACTACCAATCAAAATGTAAGTCTATTAATGTTTTATTTATAATGAGGCAAAAGATAAAATTATCTGTAATGTGGGGATTTTGATCGCATTTTTTAAATATTCAAATTATATCAAGTCTACTGTTTCTTTAAAATGCATCACTTGCAATACAAGTTGCACATCTTTAAGGTGCCTTCCAACCCAAATCGTTCCATGATTCCATGATTCTATCATGCGTAGATGTTGTGATTAATGTCCTCATTATATATTTTTTTTAAGAAGTTACATCAGTTAAGCTTCTTTAACTATGAAAATCCTTCTTATTTCTCAGTATAACAAAGAAATAGTTCTCCTAATAGATATGGCTCACCTCAGCTATAATTCAGATGGTACACAGATTATCCTAGGTGTCTCTCTGAAGTCTGTGAACTTGAATATAGAATCATAGAATCATAGAATGGCCTAGGCTGGAAGGGACCTCAGAGATCTTCTAATCCAACCTCCCTGTCATGGGCAGAGACACCTCTCAACTAGATCAGGCTACTCAAGGCTCCACCCAACTTGGCCTTGAACACCTCCAGGGAGGGAGCAGCCACAACATCTCTGGGCAATTTATTCCAAAGTCTTACCGCCCTCGTACTGAAGAATATCTTCCTAAAATCTAATCTAAATCTAATCTCCTTCAATTTAAACCCATTTCCCCTTGTCCTATTAGTGGACGCTCTTGTAAAAAGTCCCTCCCCAGCCTTCCTGTAGGTTCCCTTTACGTATTGGAAGGCAGCTATTAGGTCCCTGCGAAGTCTTCTCTTTTCCAGATTGAACAATCCCAGCTCCCGCAGCCTGTCCTCGTAGCAGAGGTTCTCCAGCCCCTGGATTATCCTTGTGGCCCTCCTCTGAACACGCTCCAACAGATCCACTTCCCTCTTATGGTGGGACCACCAGAACTGGATGCAGTATTCGAGGTGGGGTCTCACAAGAGCAGAGGAAAGGGGGAGAATCACCTCTCTTGATCTGCTGGCCACGCTTCTCTTGATACATCCCAGGATGCAGTTGGCCTTCTGGGCTGCGTGAGCACACTGCCGGCTCATGTTGAGCTTCTCATCTATCAACACCCCTAAATCCTTCCCTTCAGGGCTACTCTCAACCCACTCTGTGCCTAGTTTGTATTTGTGCCTGGGATTAGCCTGGCCCAAGTGAAGGACCTTGCATTTGACTTGTTGAAGCTCATGCAGTTTACACTGGACCATTTCTCAAGCCTGTCAAGGTCCCTCTGGGTGGCATCTCTTCCCTCAAGTGAGTCCACGGCACCACACAGCTTGGTGTCGGCATCAAGTATCTCAGACGAGAATTGTCATTACTTCCTTCAAACACAAAGAAACTCAAACAAACAAAAAAACAGGATGAAAAATAACTCATTTGCCATGCATTCATATTAAAAAAAAAAAGACTGTATTTAGAAAAAAGTGTTCAGCAAATGCTGAAATGCTGTCTTAAGTCTATACTCCATTTGCTTTTAATACATACACTCTGGCATTAACACCTCTGGCAAACTAAGCCAATTTGCATTCTCTGAAATCTAATGCTTCATCAGGTTTGTATTAAATGTAAATGTAGTATTTGACTCCTTAGAAATGGTCAGAATTAATTAAAGTAATCAGTCCAGTCCAGTATCTTATCTTAAACTGTATTATTATCATCCTCAGATGAATCTGCAAGAGACTTCACCACAGATAGTTATGGAATAACTTTCCTGTAGAGACAACTTCCAGTGTAGCAGGGGTGTCTTCTTATGTTTTGCAACAGGACAATTTATATTCTAGTTAAGTTTGATAGTTTCAGAAGATTTTCTACCCAGTCCTTTTGGGATTAGCTGAGCTCTTGCTCTTGACAATATCTTGTGCCAATAAAGTTCTACACAGATAAACATAATTTGAAAAGAAACTTGCTTTTCTTAATTTTTGTTTTTTATGTAATGACTGCTTACCCTTGTGTTATTAAAAAGAACGAAGAGATTGATTTAACTTCATTCTAAAGTTTGTCTATATATCTTTATCTCACCACTTCTGTTTACCATGTCTGCATTCCCATTCTGGAGTTCACCATTCCAGTCTTCACAGAGTCTCTTTTTTGCTGTCTATGGTCCTAGTGACACATTTTGGCTTTTCTGGATTATGAAAAGTTAACTTGATTTTAAATAATTGAGTTTCACTCATGAATATCTGAATTAGATTAAATTATTACTTCATTTTATTTAAAGTTTTGTGAGTGGGGATTAAAGAAAATTTTATGTGCTACTTTGAATAACAGGGATTAGATAGGCACATGTAGAAAATCTGTAGCAATCAGGGACTATTTTTTGTCACTAGCATAAATGTAATAAGTATCCCGTAAGATGTAAATGGGACACTTGCTGTAGGTAACCATGTCAAATTAGAATTACAAATGCAGTGCTGTCTCAGACAGCTGGAGGTCAAAATGAATTCTGTGCTGTCTTACAGCTCATGAGGCTTTTGAGGTGCATCAGATTCAATTTCATTTTTGAATACCTAAGCATATATAAATCAAGTTTTAAAATAAATCAAATTTTTATTTCTCTCAAGTTTGCAAATCAATCTTTCATTTTTGCACTTCATTGTTCCCTGATATAGTCCAAGGTGCTGGTAAGGACTTCTAAAGCTTTGTCAATGTGTGAAGGTGGTTCCTGGCATGTGCACACCCACAAGTGCACATCTGCAAATGCATGCTTGGATGCAGTTTTGAGGCACAGGAATGTGATGCAGAAACAGCAGCACTGTGAAACGCTGTATTTCAACAATAGCATACAGATGCTGTGCACCCACCTTTAGAGCACTCTGTATTCTTCATAATGAATATTTACATCAGGAACTCAAATATTGTGGGTTTTTTTTCCCCCAGACATAAGAGAACTAGCTGTTACTGTTGTCTAAGGCTATTTTCAACTTTTTCTAGTATAAAATTTCCTTTTCCCACAGAAGCGTTCTCATCTTTGAGTTAAACTGTACTTTCCTTTTTGTAATTAACAAGAAAATTATAATCAAGTTGAAAATGGGAAAGAAGCATTTCTCATCCTGTCACTGGACGGGGCTCTGGGCAACCAGGTCTATTCGGGGATGTCCCTGCCCATGGCAGGGGGGTTGGAACTAGATATCTTTAAGGTCCCTTCCAACCCTGACTCTTCTATGATTCTATGATTTTCCGTGCTGTGGAAGCACATTTTACTTGGTATATTTAATAACTATGCTCTCCATCCTGGCTTCCATGGGGCTGCAGCAGTTCAGACTGAGAAATGAGGATTTCAGAGACCTCATAGCTTCACAGGGGACATTCTCATCTAGTCAAACTCACAGGAGGTGTTTACATCATGAGAGAGAGTCAGAGCAAGGAATCTGAATTTCTTGTTATGAATGGACCAACTTGCAACAGGTTGTCATGTTGACAATGGGAAAACCTGTACTACCACTTGGATGTGTCCAGCTACAACTTGAAGTTGCACCAGGGGAGGTTTAGATTAGATATTAGGAAAAATTTCTTTACTGAAAGAGTACTGAGGCATTGGAACAGGCTGCCCAGGGAAGTGGTGGAGTCATCATCCCTGGAAATGTTCGAAAAATGTGTGGATGTGGCACTTCAGGATACAGTTTAGTGGTCATGGTATTGTTGAGTTGATGGCTGGACTAGATGATCTTAGAGGTCTTTTCCAACCTTAATGATTTTGTTATTCTATGACTCTATGATTGTATGATTCAACTCCAACGTATTGCTGGTGCTCTGGTTCATCAGCTTGATGGATGAATGCTTTTTCTCCTTTAGTACGGGAAAAAGCCAGCTATGGGTCAGAGTTTTGGCAAATACATCCTTTTACTTTTTTCTCAGGATTTTCCTCAGGAAGAAATGCACCTGAGGCCATAGTTCTGCAAGAGGGTATAGCACCTTCTTCCTGAGAGTTTCACGTGTGGAAGAGGGATGCGTGGAAAGGTTTAAGAAACCTTCCATCACTAGGATATCATTGAGTTGTCCGTAAGCTGCAGGGGCAGACTGTAATTAGGCAGCAGAGAGTTTACATTGCTTCACCCAGACTTCCTTTTATATCTATTTTCTTTGCCTCCACCTGCCTTTTTCTGGGGTTTGTTTTTCTTATTTCTTACGGCTAAATTTCCCACTCTGTGTTGGATTTCAGCCAAAGCATGTTTTTATAGGCTGTAAAGAACTTTTCCCCCATTACAGACTGGCACCTAGTGGGTGCACGTTACTTGCTAACCTAGGAGCACAGAGGAAGCCTATGACTAGAGAGGGCATGCTACTTTTATCAGAGATTCTTTATGGCAATAGTATAGTTGATGTTCCTAAGAAGCTAACTGAGATAGTTATAAGTAATGTTGCTTTCCATTCCTCATAAACATTCACCTCTTTTTTATGTAAAGTGACTGTGGGGGTTATTATTATTATTATTATTATTATTATTATTATTATTATTATTATTATTATTTAGTTGCTTTCTGACAGTTCCTGGATATGAACTTTTGTTGCATTTAAGTGTTTTCAAACTACAGTTGTCCATTTCTTTCATCACCTTATAGTTTTTGTTGCTGAAGCCAATATTGCGCTGTTCCAGAAACCTCCTATTACTGTTTATATCACCTTCTATAAAGATGCTCCTAAAATTTTGGCTTTCTGGTTGTCTTTTGAAATGCTTTTTCTAAGACCTCTCTTTTCTAAGACCTCTCTTATTTTTACCAAGTCTAGCACTTTGGCTTGCTGGGTTTTTCTTGACTTTTAATAAGTTTGAGCTTTGGTCCTATTTCTTAAGCCCCGAAGTGAAGCGCAAGTGGGCAGCTTCTTATTCCTTCACCATCCTTTGACTTTTTTCGCTTAAGCAACCCTATGACAAGTTGAAATTTCCCAGCAGCACAGTTCCATGAGTACACAGAAAACTGTCTATAGTGTCAAAGTGTTCTCCTTATACAAGATTATCAGTAAAAGCATTCTGTCTTACGCTATTCCTCCTTTGTGAAAGATTACTCACTCAGGAGACATTTCAAAAAGTTTGAAAAATTCTTAGATATCTTTATCTGTTTACTGATGGTTTTGTTGTTGCCACTGCTTTTCTGCCCCAAGCTAAAAGGAAAGATGATGAAAAGCAACAAAACAAGATACACGTTCTGGACACGTGAAAACCTTCGAATACACTTTCTTTTACCAAAGGTGATAGCATAAAAGCTATTGAAACTTCCCAAATTATACTGATTTGACTGGAATTTTTTTTAACACTGCTATAAAAGATATGGATACAGAATTATCCCAGTGACATCTTTTTAGTGAGGATCTATGTCATATGAGCAATAAGCTACAATGTTTACAATTCAGATTTGGATAACTTGATGTACATTTATAACTAGCAGGTTCTGTGAGAATTCTACTTGGTTTTCCATAATCTTTAAGTTTATGTCACTAAGATCATTAACTTTATAACATGAATTCCATATGCTGAAAACACTGGCAGAAAGTACACTATCTGAAATGAGAGAGAAAAAATGAGATACAGTTAATCCACAGACTTCTTTTACTTTCATCTTCTATACAGAACAAAAGTCCAATAGGACTCAAGAGTGATTTTGCCAGACCTTATTTTTATTGCTATTCATAAGTAGTTCCAGAGAACTAGTACATATTTCTAGGAAGTACTCATAACCAGTTTCAAAGAAAAATTGTTTTAAACCCTCCAAGGATTTAGGTATTGATTTTACAAAGTAAAAAATAAGCACCAGGATATCAGATACAATTGATGTACTCTTTCTGACATCTGATAATTTATATGCTACTGAACAGCTTTAACCCACCACAACATCCTTCTTGTTTTTTAGCTAAAGAACTTTTTTTTTTTTACTGTTTCCCAGGTGTACATCTTAATGATGGAAACTGTTGGTACTTCTTACCTCTAACATTTATGTGGAAGAGCTGGTAAAAATTTGGCTGCCTTTGCATCTTGGATATCGTTTGTGACTTGATCTGTATGTGCATGGATTCATACACTGCTAGTATTACTGGTGTGTCAAATCAGGGGAAAGTATTGTCATGGGCTTTCAAGCACTCCCCTGCCAAACTCAACATCTAGAAGGTTATAGTGAGGAAAATACATGCTACAGTGTCCAGACAATGTAATATGACTCACTGATGAACCTGTTGTGTCCTTTCTCAGATCCTTGGAGGGGGAAGCAGAGGATGAACTTCTAGAGACTGTCTGCCAGAGAAGGGCCTTTCAGAACACAGTCCAGAGATAACGTCTGGTCTGAGTTTTGAAGATGTGCCTGTCTTCACCATGGTTGCTTACCTCCTTCTCTCCTTTACCTTCATGCAAAATAGACCTTTCCACCAACACACAGGACGAAGTTGTACAAAAGACTGGTCACGATTTTTGCTTCTGTTCTGGCCTAAAGTGACAGATACGTACATTTTTCCTTGACTTTTTTTTTTAAAAAAAAGTTGTTTTTCTTCTTTGTACAACAACAGCAACTCAAATAGCACAGGTTTTGAAAAATCGGAAAGGCTTTGCATGATATTAGTTCCATCTGTAAGTGGAAAATTCATTGGTTTTCATCTTTTCAATGAATCCCTTTTCTTAAGTAAAAAAGCAAGGAAATGTGCAAAGCTCAGATTTTGAGGTTTCTAAAACCTGCTGCAAAAATGCTGCACAGCCCTGTGTAATAGTAACTTTAACTTGACACAGCCCAGTTGTTCTGGTTCTTTATTTCAGGGCTTCTTTATTACATGCACCTGTTTCAACTAACTCGTAGCCGTTTCTGAAACTCCCGATTGGCCTGCAGCCAGGAAGCACTGTGTGTTCCCACAGTTAATATGATCTAGGTCTTTAGAGGGTTCATGGGGATGTGTGTAATATGAAAGTCCAGACAGATAAAAGCTTTCCTCTTCCTTCTGCTCAACAATAGCTTGGCCTGTTTGCTTCTTCTGGTCTCACTACCAAAAATTAGGGAGAAGAGCTTGTTCTTTTCGAACGTCTCCTGCATAGGCTGTGCTTCAAGTTCACAACGAGTTCAGGGGAGTTTTGCACGGTTTTGGATTTCATTACGACCAGTTCATGCAACTTTGGACTAATCCTGTCTGTCCAGTTCCACAGTAAAAAATGTGGGCCTCTAATGACATCAACAAATAAAAATAACCAGCTAATTTAACAATAAGTACATTATGCAGTTGAAGGTAAATGTAGAGTTGCATTTTCTACTTGTACTTTCATTTTGGTTCTGGGTAAGATTGGATAAAGTAAAGTTTTTAGTAAGAAAACATGATAGGCTCACCTTATTTCTGGGAAAATAAGGCTTTGTGTGAGATGTAAAGTGAGGAGCATGGTAACAAGCTCTCTGGAGAAGGGTTTGCCCATTGAGCTTCAAGGGACTCACCATCCACAACTGGTTGCTATATTTTTGTCTGTTACAACCCTGTGAAAAAAAAGTATCTCCTTCTCTAGCAGCAACACATAATTTCAGCATCTCCACTAAGACTAAAAATGAGACAAATCTGTGTTAAATTCATTAATTAACTTTCTTCACACATTTTCATTTTTAACAGAAAATCATTATGTTACACCACCTCCTAGAACTTCTTTTTTCTTTTTTCCCCCCCAAAGGGTACAAAGGGCATGTTTTCATGTGTCTCAGCAATATTTTTCAGAAAACTCAACCCATTAGAAAGTAGCTGTTCACAGTTTACATCATTTTTTAGAGGATTTGCTCTTTGATATCTATGGAGATATCAATCAAGAGGAGCAGACAGACTTTAACTGCAGGCATGAAGGGAAGCACTTAACAGGGTATTTTTTCCATTCTGCAGCACTGTGGTTGCATGAAAGCAAAATGTGATACTTGGTGAGATCAGAAAATCAGAACCTGGATCAATAATACTGCAGTTGTTTTGGGGAGGGTCACTTTAAAGAAGCAGCAGCAAATTGTGACTTAATGGAGTTAAAGCAGAAACATTGCACTATAGTTATGACTTTATTTCAACGTTGCTGAGCATACTGTACTAATTGCTTGGGAGAAAACAGGTGGATTCTATGTATAAATGCTGAAACATTTGTAAATGTTATTAAAAACTTACTTAAAAAATTCTTTGAAGTCTGTAAAGTAAATTTCCTTACTGAATTATACAATGAGGAAAGCACACAGCCAGAAAAAGAAGAGGTGAGAAGAGGAAGAGAGTAAAAATTTCTAAAAGTGAAATTGAATAGTCAGGGACATTTTTGTATTAAAAGCATTATTATCTGATTCTTTGACCAGCTTTATGCAGATATCAGGGTAGTGGGAAGGGAAAGACCTGTATTTTCAATGGAGAAGCAGTCAACCTGAGATATATCTGCCCAGATGGCTGAAAATATCTCTCCCACTCCAGATACAAATGGCCTTTGACGGAAGAAGTCGAGCACCTCCTCTTGTGGTCCTGTCCCGCTCTTTGCTAACTGAGCTAGTGAAACAGACTTTGCTTTGCTTCCTGTTCTGGTTACAGTTTACAATGATTTAAACTGGAAAGTAGGTTTTATATTAAGGTGCTGAGTGACTGGTGTCCCATTTTGCCAGCTCTGGCTGCAGAAGAGCAATAACAAACAGCTCCAGAGCAGCGCACCTTTCCAGTGAGTCACTGCTATTAGAGGATTGGTGAGACCAGCCAAAACAGCCGGAGGATGGCTGCTGATGATCAGTGGTTTCTGCCCAAGGTTTGCTGAGATTCTGGGACCTTAACCTTTGTTTCAGTTTGCGGGCAGGAATTCATGTACAGGAGAGAATTTTCTGCCCCGTTTCTCACAGCTGTCTTTCTACCTGTGTGATCATTTCTCATTTTGTTACTTTAGGCCTTGCCCCACAGTCTCCATGTCCATTTAGTTCCAGTATTGTCCCAGTGGTGCCCTCATCCACTTAATTCCTTTATTTTTTTTTTCCCCAAGTCATTTCCATTTTTCTCTAAACAGCAATTCTTTTGTCAACCTATCCTTAGCCTCGTAAGCATTTGAGGATTTGGTAGCACCTTTGGCTCATATTTTTCTCACTTTCCTTCTGAGTCCCTCTGTCCCCATGGAACTTTTCAAGTACTTCAGGGATGTTGTCTCCCCTCTGTCACACCTTTCACACAGTCAGTCCCAGAATTTCTTAAACCATCTTCGTTATTTAGATCTCTTTCTGCAGTCTGTCATCACTGCCTTACCTGATCGCTAGGTCTGAATGAGCATATTTCTTTCCCCAGTTTCCAAAACTGATGTCTACTCAATCAGCTTGTTTTCAACACAAAGGATACTTCCTCCTATATGTTTCTCCATCTTCTTTTGCAAGACCTTACTCCCCCATCTGAACTTTGATTATTCTTCTATCTATACATTACTTGGACATCAGCAAAGGACTCCTTTTGCTTTTGTCCTTAATATCCTGCCAAAAGTAGCTGTTTCAGAGAAATTCATACTCATCCTAGAAGACCTGAAGTGAAGACTGGGTATTCTGGCAGTTTTCTTGGATCCTTCAGTCATAGAAACAATGAGGAAATAAGATTATTGCTCCAAGGGCCTGAAACATACACAATCCACTCAATACCAGCAGTTGTGGGAGGACCGGATGTGATTATTTTATCCATTGAATTCTGGTCTATAATGCACATGTAAAATAACATCTTTTTTTTCTATATAGGTTTTAAATTTGATTGCATGTTGGATGGATCCATGTTTCAGTGATTTGTTTCAGACCATAGCTATTTCAGATCTCCCTAAATTAAAAATAAATATTTTTTTTTACCTTTTAAAACTGTTTCTTTCCATATTTTTGCTAGTGGATTATATGCCAGTGTGCCCTGGCAGCCAAGAGGACAAACCTCATCCCGGGATGCATCAAACACAGCGTGACCAGCTGGTCAAAAAAGGTGATTATCCTGCTGGATTCAGCAGGTACTGCCTCCGCTTGAGCACTGTATGCAGTTCTGGGCCCCACCACTTAAGAAGGATGTTCGAGTCCTTGAGTGTGTCCAGAGGAGAGCAATAAAAGTGGTGACAGGGCTGGAAGGCATGTCCTGTGAGGAGAGGCTAAGGACTTCAGGCTTGTCTAGCCTGGGGAAAAGGAGGCTGAGGAGTAACTGCAAAGTATCATATAAAACCTTTAAAACAGGCACTTAGTATGAATATACCCTTTGGATATTTTTTTTCAG
>NW_009694102.1:41181-45335 GCF_000703405.1 Apaloderma vittatum
GATTAATGAAGGAGACTCATGAAGAATCTTTGATATGTGATATTAACAGCTTACCACAGGATAAACTACAAGCTCTGATCCTTCCAGGTATGAAAGATGTGGATGTTTTCTTTTAATCTGTGGCTGGCAATTATCTGAGAGGTAGAATTTAATTTTCTAAAAGTCTACCTCTATTTACTGTAAATTTGATTTTCTCTCTGAGTGTATAGACTTTTACCATTGGTCCTCATTTCTTTTGTTTCCTTTCGTGGGACAGATTCTCAGGGTAGGTCAATCCTATTCATAGATGAAGACGACACCTATTCCAGGTCCTGCCATGGACAGAACTGAACAAGCAAATGGTGTTTTTAAAACTTAGGTTTTTTAAGTTAGTTGTTGGCATCCAGTTTCTTAAAACCAATACCTCTTGCCTGGTGTTGTTAAAGTCAATTTATCACTGGGACATCAACTTCAAGTTTCAATATCTACAGAAAATAATCTGTAAGCTACTGAATTAAACTGGGCTATTCTTTACTTTTTAAACAACTCTGAATAATTAAAGTTTTAGTGGTAGCAGTAATTGTTCCTACTCTAACATTACTACTCATTAAAAAAAAAAAGTGCAGTGCCTGAAATTTTTAGGTTTCTTTCTTTCCTGGAAGTTCGTACTTGAGTTCTCATTTTAGAGGTTGTCTACTACCATGTTAGTGGGCAGACTGTCTTCTGGTCTGGAAGCCTAGATTTCTTATAAGGAGTTAGTTTGTAAAGAAATAGTAATTCTCATTTTCTCACATCACTGTAGGGCTTCTACTCCACCTTTATGCAAAATGATTTAGTAATAAGTGAAGCTAAAACAATAGTGGTCTCTTTATTAATGACAGACTTTTAATGGCCCACGTTTTAGATCATCCTTAAAAATTTATTTGTCCTTTGTACTTTAGGAGCAGATCTTTTGCATAGGATGGTGAAGAAATACAAGAACTGTAGATTCTTTTCTTCCTCCTTGTTTGAGAGACACATCTATGTATTTGTTTGCTTGCTTGCTTATTTATCATCCTCTAATGGATTCTTTAGAAAAATACTTTAAAAGTCAGTATTAGAAGGTTTCATATGGAAGCGAAATGTGAATGTTGCCCATCTGCATTTAGCCAAAGGTTATGTTTATACATAACTGCCTGTCTCCAACAACAAGCGACAATGTTGGATCTGGTGCCTAAATATTTTTCTCCTTGTTCTCCTTGTGTACCACATTAGTGGTATATCTGCACCTGTAACAATTAAGGATTCAGAATTAAGAATCAGTAAAGAATTAAGAATTAATGTACGTCGCATCCATATGAAGAAGTACATATTATTGTTTCCTTTTCTCTCAGGTGATTCAAGGGATCTCATCATGCTCTACAATTACTTTAAAGGACATTGTAGAGAGGTCGGTGCTGGTCTCTTCTCACAGGTAATTAGGGACAGAACCAGGAGGAATGGTTGCAAGTTGCAACAGGGCAAGTTTAGGCTGGACATTCGGAAGAAATTCTTCATGGAAAGAGGGGTCAGACACTGAAATAGACTGCCTAGGGAGGTGGTTGAGTCGCCATCTCTGGATGTGTTCAAGTGTCGTTTAGATGCGGTGTTAGGTGATACGGTTTAGGGGTGAACTTGTAGTGTAGGGTCAATGGTTGGACTCAATGATCCCAAGGGTCTATTCCAACCTGAATTGTTCTATGATTCTATGATTTTTAGCATATGTTATTTGAGATCAAAATGTTGCACATATTCAACACCTGCGAAGGGTAACATGAGATGACTAGACTGAAAACTGTAGAAAATAATATTTACATAAAACAAAAAGTGTTATTGACAGTAACAGGACATCAGAATTAGAGAAACATATTTTGACTTACAGTTTCATCTTTTTGTTGAATCAGATTACTGTTTTATTATTTATGATAGTTAGGACTTATTAGGTTTTAAAGTGTGAAGAAAAGAAGTTATATGAAAAAACATAATCAGCAATAAATTAATAAATTGTTACACTGTATTCCAAAGGAGTTGAAATATAAAATGCTTGATGGACTAGCATTAATAGCAATTTGTATTTAGAAAATACTGTTTCAGAAAATCAGGCTACTGTTTCACATACCACATCTCTAGTGAGCATAGACTTTGATTCAATTAAGTATTAGGCTTTCAGCTTTCCCTTATCCCCCTAATTGTCTCTGGTCTCTCCAATTTTCTATGGTCATTTGTCTCTCTCCCCCTCCCACTTCCAGTAAACCCAAGAAAGTAGCAAAATTTGCTAGTAACTGCTCAGTGTTATTTAAGTTACCTAAGACAGAAAGATACTGTGCAAAAATATAAAGAGCTCTAATCACTTCAATATAAGCAATATGGCTGCAAATTATGTTTCATAGTGAAAAAAAAAAAACAAAACCAATGCACTTTCTGGAGAACTAAACCACTGTTAAGACCTTCAAGTTTGTATGCTTTCAGAAGAGTTGATCGTGTCCTAAAAGGCAGTATAAGAGCACAGTAAGCAACGTCTGTTTCACTCTTAAACAAAAGTGACAAAACCCCCTAGGTTGTTAGGGTGAAAAACTGAAATGGAAAGAGCTTGGGAAATAGAATATGATGTACTGTTGAGCAGATTACTACTTTGTAAATTCACTTAATGCCAGGTGACCAAAAAGTGGTGCTATCTATTGTAAACTATTTCTCTGGTTCCAGTTACCGTTTAGATGTGAAGTGATGGGATAGTGGTTTAGGGTGTTTTTTTTGTTGCTGTTGGGGTTTTTATATATGGGTGGTTTGGGGTATTGTTTATTTGGTATTATTTAGGTATTTAGTTATTCAGTAGCAGTTTAAGATAAAATAAAACATAAACATTTTTATTAAGAGGAACTAAACAACACAGGATTTCACTTAAATTCTGTCTCCCCAGAAAAAGGTGTTCCAGTCAAGCTATTTCTTACCTGTTCCCTTTCTGGCCCCATGACTTGTACATTCCTGGGAGTGCAAACCAGCTTTAGGAGGGAAGGATGCTGTCACATAAAATCCTGTTAGTTCACATTCTCAGGGAACCTGGGACACAGCTCTGTTCAAACACCCCTGGCTGCAGATCTCTCCTCTTAAACAGTTATCCGAACCACTAGGATATTATACATGTGCTCATCCCTTTATCTATGTTTAAGACTCTTTCTGTATCCCAACTGGAAAAAAGACGCCCAAATGTAACCTCAGAATAAAATTCTGTCTTCCAGGGTGATAGAAAGGGCTTGAGACACACTCTTTAATACCTTGCTCTATCTTAGCAGTCCACGCTGGCTCTTGTGAATATCTCATCCAAACATGGTGAATGGTTTGGAGATGCTAGGGTATCTAATTGACTGGTCTTTTTTCCATTTGAGTAACTGGGTGATTAAGTTCTGGACTTATAGTACTTGGGACCCTTTACTGGATTGCCACTGAACTTCCATACAAGGAAAAAAAAAGTGAATAAAGCTTCTAGAGATTCTCAGTCTACCGATAATGAATTACAGCTCTCCTTATATAGTTCAGCCTTCACATACACTGGTTAACAGTTCACAAATGATCTGCAATTAAATTTTCATCTTGACTACTTCTAAACAATAAATTCTTTTTTTTTTTGTTCAACTAAAAATATACCATACACGTTTTGTTAAAAACAGCAAGGTGCATTGACCCTTCTGCTTTTGCAAACTTAGAATGTTGTGTAATACAGAAAATCAGAAACAATACACCTCCTTCTGTCTCCAGCCCTCTGACATGACCAGAGATCTCGGTGACATGAAGTATACATAATTAATCAACAACCACTCTCTGAGTACACTTTCAGCATGTTTACCAGTGGAAGTCAGCAACCTACTACTAAGCAATTTCTCATGGCAAGGTCAGGGATCAAATAACAGGCAGTTTAAGTGATCCAGCAGGATGATTAGATAAAAAGTGGAAGACTTGCCCCAAAAGGACATATTACCTTTTGTCCCTGCATCTCAAGCTTTGTTAATAAAACAGTTTCTTATTTCAGGAAGAAAGGCTAATAAAGACAGTATGATGGAAACCTCAGTGAGATAAACATCTTTAGGGCAAAAGCTCCATCTGAAAAAAATATCCTATTTTATTTAAAGGCAATGTATTGACTTTTTATATATTTTATATAA
>NW_009694103.1:0-4007 GCF_000703405.1 Apaloderma vittatum
TGGCCTCAGCCCATTGACCCAGCCTGTCTGGTTCCCTCTGCAGTGCCTTCCTGCTCTCTGGCAGATCAACACTTCCCCCCAGCTTGGTGTCATCTGCAAACTTACTAAGGAGAGAGTCAATCGCCTCATTCAGGTCATCAATAAAGATGTTGAACAGGACTGGGCCCAGTACTGATCCCTGGGGGACACCACTGGTCACCGAACACCAACTGGATGCAGCGCCATTCACCACCACTCTCTGGGCCCAGTCATCCAGGAAGTTTCTTACCCAGTGGAGAGTGCATCCGTCCAAGCCGTGGGCTCCCAGCTTTTTCAGGAGGATACTGTGGGATACTGTGTCAAAGGCTTTGCTGAAATCAAGGTAGACCACATCCACAGCCTTCTCCTCATCCACTAGATGGGTCACTCAGTCATAGAAGGAGATGAAATTGGTCAGACAGGATCTTCCTTTCCTAATCTCATGTTGACTGGGCCCGATCCCCTGGTTGACTTCTGCATGCCACCTGATGGCATTCAGGATGGTCTGCTCCATAGCCTTGCCAGGCACCAAGGTCAGGCTCACAGGCCTCTAGTTACCTGAATCCTCCTTCTGGCTCTTCTTATAGATGGGCAACACATTGGAAAACATATTTCAGTTGCAAACCATAGTTTTAAACCCTGATTTTGCAGTTGAAAACCAAATGTATCTCAGGTAATCTTGTGTATAATCTGAATTAAATAATTTTATATACTTTCCATACATGACAGAACAATTTAAGCACTTTCAGAAGGTAGTTCTACCTGCTAGCCTTAGGGTCTGGATTTCCATCTAGCTCATGCTGAACTAAGACAGTGATCCTACTGAGAGAAGTGATTCAACCTTTGTTTCTACCTGCAGCCACATTTCCTTCTGTCTGCTAGCACTTGTTATTGTAATGATTCACAAGGCATGGGAACAGTATACCCATTCAATACAACCGCTTTCAGGAAAAAAAGAAAATATATTTTTGCAGTGATTTTGAGCAAGCGCAGCTGTTTTAGAATCTACTCCCTAAAATATGTCTCAGAATAGAATAATTGCTGTCCCTTTAAAGCTTTTCAACAGACAAATATAAATAAGATTGATAGCATGATTAAGACTACAGCCTTAAGTATATTTGATGTTTATTTCTGTGTTTCTGAAGTTACTGTTCAATCTCAGGTTACCCAGAAGTTTTTATCTACACCAAATTTTTACAGCAGGATTACACAGGAATGACAATTTTGGCTCTTTCGTTTGTAAGTTATTTCCTCATTGCTAGCAAACCGTTTCTTTTTTCTTTTTCTTCTGCATTCCTAAGCTACATCTGGAGAAAAAAGGAGTCTGGATGACTGGTTAATTTATTTATTTTTCTTGTATGCTTCCATGATTTCTTTTCACAGCACAAGTAAATGCAAATAAAAGGAAACAAAATTTCTATATTGGATCAGATTCTCAGGTGCTGTAAATCAACAAAATTTCCGGAAGAGGCCTTATCTCTTTTACTTTAGTCACATTGCCTTTTTCAATGGAAGGGTTTCTCATTACAATATTTTGAATGACATTCATTTCTGGGAGATAAAATGTGGTACAAAGAACAATATTCCTGAAGAATAGCAAAGTACACAGTATAGAAAAAAATTGTTTTGTTTTTCAGGAGCATTGCTAATTTACAGAAATTAATAGCCTGGACTACCGTAATTGCATCTTGAAGCTCTTTCCAGAAGAAAGCTTGAAGCACTTTTTCAGCATCTTGAAACTCTACATATGAGGGTTTGATAAAGACAAGTTTGGAACAGATAGGGAGAGAAGAAGGAGATTTTATGTAAAATATCAGCTGGGATGTCATTTATATTATTTACCATTAACATATTCAGTTCATTTACTACCTTGCTTATTTAATTCTGCAGTGTGTTTCTGGGATACACACAGCTTGCTATGTTTTACGTCTGTACTGTAACTTTCATTGCCATTTTTCTTTAGTGATGTATGTATCTTGTACATGACAACCTATATTTTTAGTAATATATGCATTTTATTACCTCTGTCATTACTAAAAAAGACATATGTATATAAAATAAGTAGTGTCTATCTCTGCCTTGCTTATAAGGACGTGCAATGATACATAAAACAGAATTCAGAATCCTGTATTCATGCATACCTCCTGCCGTGTGTAGATAACTACATAGAAATTAATGTGCAAATAAAGTCTTCAGGTTCAACTTCTTTCTGTCCCTTTCAAATTGTAACTGGCATACTTAACTTTCCATTTGACTATAATATCTGCAGTTTTAATTATATTCCTAAAATGATATTCCATCCGTGTTATGCTGTATAGCATCTGCCAGTTTTCTTCCACCTTGTAATTCACCATACAGATGTCTAATTCATGATTTTTCCTCTCTAATGAGGTCAGAGTGTCTTGTATAGTCTCAAATAGTACATGAAATGACTTTATTAGGTGTACACTGCTGTGTGCAGAACTCAGCCAAAGTAGAATTAAAACATAATAGCTATTCTCACTTAGAATAGACACCTTCTTCCCTTCCCCTTCCCCTTCCCCTTCCCCTTCCCCTTCCCCTTCCCTTTGCCTTCCCATTCTTCTTTACCCCACCTCACCTCCTTTGCTTTAGTGATATAGCCCTTTCAACTGTCAGAGTATCTTACTACCTGTCTCCAGCATTATTTCAATATTTTGAATGACATTTATTTATGGGAGATGAAATTTAATATAAAAACCCCCACCACATTCCTGAGGAACAGCAAAGTACACAGTGCAGTCTCTTCTCTCCTGTCTGCCCCTGGGCTTAACCCTATTTCTTTTCATTATTTTGATATGCACAAGCCTTCTTAAAGGTAGGGCAAGTTATTCTACAAATTATTGGTTTCATCAAATTTAGCCTCAGGTTCAAAATGTCAGTACAGAATTTGATGGACAGATGAGATCAAAAATTTATCTGAATTTAATTTAAACTCCATTACAAGGAGTGAAGGATATTTTGAATCAGGTTCATCCAACTAGTTTGTTTTTTCTCTATTCTATTAAACTTCTCCAAAAGGAGACTTCAGATTTTATCTTTATTTGAGGTTACTGTTTGCCAGATTATTTTTGTGTGTGCTTATTATGTTTGACATATTGTTCCAGAATATTTGGGTATAGGTGACCTATGACTTTCACTCCTCTACAGTTCTGGACGTCTTTATTCTATGCAATTAACTCTGGATTTTGTCATTGGATCTCTAGCAAAAATAATAGAAATGGAGTGGTGCATTTCAGCTCTCAACAGCATTTGGGTTGATCTGCACAGAGCAAATTGTACTTTAGAAGATTAAATGAGCATTTTCTTCTACCTGATGTTATAATGAGCCTTGCTCTTGAAATGACCCATTTAGTTGCAAAAAGTAGCTTAAAGGTTAAAGAGAAGATTTTAGAGGACCATTGCCAATCAGTGTGCATTCTACCTAAGACCAAGTGTATTATTTAAGGTGATTCATTGATGAAGACTCCATAAACTGTAATGTAACCTGAAATACGGGGCTGTGTTCTGGGTATCCTATAAGCCCCAAAATCACAAAGGTGGAAAGTTCAGCAGCAAGAAAACCTGACTTGAAGGTTATTTCCCATGGCAAATAACCTCTACAGACCTGTGAAAGAATGGCTGCGTGTTTAATATCTCTCCAACTTCCTTAGCCATTACGAATCTGTGATTTTGAAGTTTGGGGATTTCTGGGTATGGCTGTACTTAACAGGTGTTTTTGCTGTCATTTCATGACTCCCTCGTGGAGTTTTCATGTTTATTAGCTGACACTCATCATCCCACACTACGTGTTCTTGAAGCCAGATAAAAGAAACAGCACTGGAAAGCAATGTCCAATATTCTTTTAGACACTCAGCTCTGCTACTTCCAGAGTTCACCCTTTCTAAACTGTTTCCTTAATCTACTCCTTCTGCAAAGACATATTGTCTGTCTGCTTCTTTTCAAATAACCTTCACGTTCCTGTGTAGGGA
>NW_009694103.1:4038-8791 GCF_000703405.1 Apaloderma vittatum
AAGCTACTGAAGCAGAAAGACTGTTACACTGGAAAGATTTTGCAAGTAATGAGACATTGTTTAATTGTAGCTTTGCTATGGTAGATTTTAAACAGTAGACACCATCAGTCTGTGTTGAGGTTCTTTCTGCAAATATTTACATAGAAGAAATCTTGGCTGTATAAAAGACTACATGAACTATATTGCCTGTTAATAAAACAACTGTAAATGGAAAAGGGTCTTTCAAAAAGTACAAACTCTAACATTCTTAGCAAGGAAACAGGAAAATCTCTTGCATCATTTTAGGAAATACAAAATCTGAGCTTCAAACTCCTTGGCTGTATGCTTTTCTTATTGGCTATGATATGAGTTAGCTATCCATTTTTGATGTGCTAATCATAAAACAGCATTCCCAGATTTGGATGACTTCCTAGAATTGCATTATATTGTGACACTGTAGCTCAGTTTTCATATACTTACGTGGGCCAAAAAATGGATTGATGTGCTGGAAAGCAAAACCTTATAAAGTGAGGTATTAAGATTGCTGGGTATAATTTTTTTTATTATTTCAACAAAAGCTAAGAATAAAAAAGTCAGCTTCATTAATTTTGGATGCAGAATTCATTGTCAGGATAATCTAAATACTTCTACATAGATTAATAATATAAAAAAATTAACAGTTGTATAGGAGCAAAAAAGATATTTGTTCAGAGCAGAAAATAATACTACACATTTTGTTGGGGAGATTCTCCTTATAAAAAGTCTGATACTATGGTTATTTGAAAAATAATTTTCTGTTATGATGTTTCTTTTACTATTTGAGTAAGATTTTTTCAAACATCTAGTCAGAGCTATCGACATAATCTTTTAAAATAGTTCAGTTTTCAAACAGTTTAAAAAGTCACTTCTCCTTTTAAATTTTGTTTTCATTACCTTTTTTTCTTTCAGACAAGATTTATATTTTCTGTATGTTCATAATCTTTTTACATGAATTTTCAAAGATCAAGCTCAATTAGAAATGATTTGTAACTGTTTACTTCTTTTCATCTTCCTCTTTCACTATCCTGCCAGCATAATGCAGCACCAATACAGGCAACAGCTCTTAAAAAACAGCTCTCTGGGCTCCAGCAGAACAGTACAACATATTCTTGTAAGCCTTTCCCCTTACTAGGTGTGAAGACGGACAAAGACGTTAAAAATTTGCATATAGTTTGAAATACTCAGCTCCTGGTGGACTACAGCAACAGTCCCTAAGCACAGTACAGACTGCAAAAAATGTATTTTGCTAACTCAGCATTGTGAAGGTTGCTACTGAAGACTGAGGGCTTTTCGTTAACTACTCTACAGTGGTGTACTGACGTTGTCCAACAGAGTTTGGCTAGAGTTCATTTTGTTCACAGTAGCTTGTATAGTGCTGTATTTTGGATTTGTGGTGAAAGCAAGTATTCATAATATAGGGATGTTTTCATTATTGCTGAGCGGTACTTACGCAGTCAGGGATTTCTGTTTCCCATGCAGCCCCACCAGCAAGAAGGTTGGGGCTGCACAAGAAGCTATAAGAGGGTACAGATGGCACAGCTGACCCCAATTGACCAGAGGGACATCCCAGACCATAAGACATCATGTTCAGCAGTAAAATCTGGGGAAAGAAGAAGGAAGGGGGAAAGATCATAGTTACTGCTTTTATCTTCCCTAGTCACTGCTATGAGTGATGGAGCCCTGCTTTCCTGTAGATGGCTGAAGACCTGCCTGCTGATGGGAAATGGTGAATAAATTTCTTGTTTTCCATTGCTTGTGCACATAGCCTTTGTTTTCCCTGTTAAACTATCTTTGTCTCAACCCATGAGTTTTCTCACTTTTACCCTTATGATTCTCTCGCCCATCCTGCTGTAGGTGGGTGACTTTATGGGGCTTAGCTCTCTTCCAGAGTTAAACCAAGTGATGCTTGGAATACCATTATTATTTTTAAATATAAAAAAGAGAGTCTCAAAATAATCTAAAAGAAGTCAGGCACAAGCAGGATCTTCCTTCCATGATTCCTGCAGTGGTGAGACATTACAATTTTTTTCTATATAAATACTATGAAATCCAAGGAATACAGGAATAAAAAAAACCCCACAGAGTGTTTTGGCAGCTGGTGTTTGCTAAACAGCTGATAAATATTAGGTTAAAAATGATGACTACTGTACTTCATTGAATAGGACAAATTTGGACAAGGATACAGTTATTTTTCAGCTAACCACATTAAAGGAAAATCAGTGATATAGCTATAGCATTCATACAATGAGTTGTCTTTGAAATGGTTTCTTTCTTGACAAAAAGTATCTGAACATCTTTCACTTTCACACATCTGGGAGAAATTCCCCAGAGAAATCTGAAACTGCAGAAATACTACAGAAATTCTTGATACAATCTGTCTTAACTCTCAGTTTATTAACTAGAAAACCATTGGCCCACAGTTGTTGTCTGCATTGTAGCAGTAACTTCTGCTCTTTGTCATCTTATATTCATTCTTCATTTATTTCCAAACTGAACGTAAATTAAATCTGGAAGTCTGAAGAGCTCCTGCTCTCACTCTGTCTTACAATAGACTCAAAGAGATTATGCAGAAATTCTGGGGAAAAAAAAAATAAACGACCACCCTTGTGTTTTTTTCCCAGCATTGATCCTTTCTTTAGCTTTCTATGGCTCCCACTAGCCTTGTTGTTGGTGTACTCCTGGGTCTTGTATTCTAGGTATCCAGACCTGTACTCATGTAGAAAAAGTGATGGCTCCTGTGCTCCAGAGATCCACTCTTGTGTAACTGAGAGTACAGGAAAAGGCTATTACATATGGATAACTCATCCTAATAAGTGTTTGGGATGCGGCTTGGGCATTCACTAAGACACAGGAACCGCAGACAATCTGTCTTGTACAGCAGTGTAAATATGGCCTTTATTTGCTTGACATAGATGGAATTTGATGATGAAATAAATGAAAAATTTGTAGTTCAAGGCCTTTATCACTATAATATGGCCAGAGGTATTTGTAATATGAATAACAAGGGACATTTGCCAGATAATCCCAGAATCAGGGCAGCAAACTTTCCAAATTATTCCATCATTCTGTTCAGCTTTTAGCTTTTCTTTTGTGTATACAATCAATAGTGTCAATTGAGATTCTTACCTTATGACACATATTCTTTCTGTTTTTTGTAAAACATCATTATAGAACACACAGATCACAGCTCCATTAACTCACAACTTCTGCTCCTTAGAGTTTCCCCCATCAAGTATCTGCTACAACCTTCTGCCATGTTTCAGTAGGACTACCTTTTGTGTAGCCGTCGGGGAAGAAGACTGATGTGGTTGAGCAGGAAGCTTTCACAAGAACTCAGGGGAGAAAAAAGAGTGTATCAATTCTGGAAAAAGGGGCAGGTGAATCAGGAAGCATTTAAGGATATTGTAAGGTCATAGAGAAACAGAATTAGAGAAAGAAAATCTCAGAACTTAATCTGGCCATTTCTCTAAAGGATAACAAAAAGTGCTTTTATAAATACATCAATAACAAAAGGAGGGTCAGGGAAAATCTCTGCCCCTTATTGGATGAGGGGGGGGAACATAGTAACAGAAGATAAGGAAAAGGCTGAAGTACTTAATACCTGCTTTGCCTCAGTCTTTAAGAAGAAGACAGGCTGTTCTCAGGGCAACTGGGCTCCTGAGTTGGTAGACAGGGATGGGGAAAAGAATACACCTTCTGCAATCCAGGAGGAAGTATTTAGTGACCTGCTGTGCCAGTCACATCCCAACAAGTCCATAGGTCCAGATGGGATTCATCCTAGGGTGCTGAAGGAAGTGGTGGAAGAACTGGCTAAGCCAACCCCTATCATTTATCATCAATCCTGGCTAACTGGGTAGGTCCCACATGACTGCAGGTTGGCCAACATGATGCCCATCCATAAGAAGGGCCAGAAGGAGGAGGTGGAGAAGTATAAGCCTGTCAGCCTGCCCTTGGTGCCTGGCAAGGCTATGGAACAGATCATCCTGAGTGCCGTCAAGCAGCATGTAGAGGACAAAGAAGACAACCAGGGATCGGGCCCAGCCAACAAGAGATTAAGAAAGGAAGGTCCTGTCTGACCAATCTCATCTCCTTCTGTGACTGAGTGACCCATCTAGTGGATGAGGGGAAGGCTGTGGATGTGGTCTACTCGATTTCAGTAAAGCCTTTGACACAGTCTCCCACAGTATCCTCCTGAAAAAGCTGGCAGCCCATGGCTTGGACAGATGCACCCTTCGCTAGGTGAAAAACTAGTTGGATGATCAGACCCAGAGAGTGGTGGTGAATGGCGCTGCATCCAGTTGGTGTTCGGTGACCAGTGGTGTCCCCCAGGGATCAGTACTGGGCCCAGTCCTGTTCAACATCTTTGTTGATGACCTGAATGAGGGGATTGAGTCTCCCCTTAGTAAATTCGCAGATGACACCAAGCTGGGGGGGAATTTTTATCTACCAGAGGGTAGGAAGGAACTGTAGAAAGACTCGGACAGGCTGGGTCAGTGGGCTGAGGCCAATGGTATGAAGTCCAGTAAGACAAAGTACAAGGTCTTACACTTTGGCCACAATAACCCCGTGCAGCGCTACCCACTGGGTGAGGAGTGGCTGGAGAGCAGCCCTGTAGAGAGGGACCTGGGAGTGCTGGCTGACAACCGGTTGAACATGAGCCAGCAGTGTGCTCAGGTGGCCCAGAAGGCCAATGACATCCTGACCTGTATGAGGAACAATGTGGCCAGCAGGAGCA
>NW_009694104.1:0-13647 GCF_000703405.1 Apaloderma vittatum
CGTGGGCCGGTCCGGGCTCGGCACCCCTCCGCCGCTGCGGCGTGGTTAAGCCACAGGGTCTGTGGGACGATCTGGAACCCCTGTTGGAAGAACTTATTGTGTTATGGAAAGTTAAACTAGTGTTACTTAGGACCACAAAGATGATCGAGGGGCTGGAGCACCTCTTATACACGGACAGGCTGAGGGAGTTCAGTCAGTTCAACCTGGAGAAGAGAGGGCTCCAGGGAGACCTTGTAGTGGCCTTACAGTACCTGAAGGGGGCCAGAGGAAAGTGGGGAGGGACTTTTTGTAAGGGCATGTGGTGACAGGACAGTGGGAAATGGCTTTAAACTAGAGCAGTGTAGATTTAGATTGGATGTTAAGAAGAAGTTGTTCTCTGTGAGGGTGCTGAGACACGGGAACGGGTTGCCCGGAGAAGTTGTGGATGCCTCATCCCTGGAAGTGTTCAAGGCCGGGCTGGATGAGGCTTTGTGCAACCTGGTCTGTAAGAGATGTCACTGCCCATGATGAGAGGACAGGAACTAGATGATCTTCAAGGTCCCTTTCAGCGTAAGCCATTCTATGAAAACTAGTCTTCTAAAAGGTTGTGGCCTTGTCAGTGTTGATTTTGCTTGCAGTGCAGCGCTTGCCTTTTTTTCTTGTCTGTTCATTTTTTGGGGTTGCTTTTTTTTTCTTTTTTTTTCGGAAGTGTGGCTAGACCAGGTCATAGAAGTACAGCACATAACAGGAAGAACTGACTGTGAAGATCTGAAGATCTCTTCTGCCTTTGGTATAGGTTTTCTTTACTGAAGAGCGCTTGAGCATCTTAGCATGCAGAACACCTTCTCCTCACCAGTATGTATTGAGTAATGGTTTTAAAATGCATTACACCTGTAGACATTCAATATTCTACAGCTCACAACTATAGATTTTCATCTGAGTATGTGCAGTCAAAGACTGTGTTATGTGTGGCTTTCTGGTTTGTAGCTTGTATATTCAAAGATAGGTCAGAGCCTACAGTTAACTTTCAATATTTAAAACACAGAAGTTTTAAAAGCCTGATTTACTTGGTTGCCAGAGAAGTTTCTTTAATTTAGAGCAGGACCTGCAGTCAGCTGTCCGGTGCCAGGAGTGTAGCTTAGCCTGTTTCCAGAGGGTTGTATAGTGCCCTTGCCATTGAAGCTGTTTCACTAGCTTACTTTTAAACTATTCTGTGCGTGGTCTTTTACTTTATTCCATCAGATACTTTGAATATGGAGAGGCAAACTAACTTTTTAGTGTGAGACACATATGAGGTGGGCAAGTTCATCGGTTAGATTTCTTCTCTGCGTGATGCTACTGAGTGTCTTAAAAGTAAGTCTCTACTGAGTGAGTGCCCTGACAATCACTTATTTGAGGCCCCTAATTCAGTTTTTAATTCAAAAAAATCAAAAGGTCTTTCTAAGGCATTACATTTTTAAAAGTTATTAAAATTATTGAACAGGGAAAAATGAGAGGAAAAAGAATACTGAAAAGGGAAAACATTTCCTTACCTAATAGTAATGCAGGACCTCTAATCCCTCGGGTCTTTCACAAACAAACCGAATACAGATTGGAATTTATTCATGTGCATTGCGCAAGCATACCAGCAAAAAAGATTGTGCAAGCAAGTATTTTAAATGTGTTGTTTATATACTCTGTGTCATAAACTGGCTGAGTGAATTGGGAGAAAATGTTTGTTTCTTTCATATATGTTCTTTCATATATATTCTCCGTTTATGTCTGAGCCTTTCTGGACATTGTATTATTTTAAACCTGGTTCCTGAAATTTATAGTCAATCAGTGTTATTCCTGTGAAAAGGAATCCTCATTTGTATAGGTAAGATTAGCTGTATTTGTATCTACATGATGAACACTTAGCTGCATAAAATCACCAGCGGAAGTGATTCTTGTAAGCAGAGGTTCAGAAGGGTTTCAGCTGAAGCATCAGACATCATTCCATTCCATTCTTCCTCTTGCTCAGTTTTTATCCGCTATCCTTCCTTTTCATTTAATGGTGAACAGCGGTTGTCTCAGTTTTGCTGTATGGTATTAACAGTAGTTATCTCACAATCCTTTTATACCAGTTTGGACAGCTGTGCAATATTTTTGGTGCACAATATAATTACCACATGTTTTAAAGATTAGTTTGGATTTCTAGCTTCTGTGTTTTAATTGAGGCCTGTGTAATAGTTTCATTCATCAAACAGCCCCACCTAATTGCCTGAAGAGTTAGGTTTACCATTTAATAAGAGACCTGGAAATAATAGAGTTGATCTCACCATGTGCAACACCAGGCTACAGTTATGTTTTCCTTGGAGGAATGTAAGAGGTGATTCTTAATTTGGAAGTAATAGCTGAAGATTCAAAAAGATGCTTCTTTTTAAGGGGGAAGAGGTAACTGTCAGGATTCTTGCAGTACTTGCCCTTATTTGCATGGGAGGGACAATACACATCATTTACAGTTCTCTGATGCCCTTATGTGTATTTGCAGAATGCTTAATATTTGTTATTCTAGTGGAGCTTATCAAGCTGCTAGTACTATGACAACCACATGAAGAAATTAATTACTTTTTACATCTGGTGAAAAGGGTTCATCTGAATGAGAATTGGTATGTTTATGCAGGTTACAAAAAATGTATTGTTCTTCCTGACAGCTGATAGTTATATTCTTCCTGACAGCCATTCCTGATAGTTCTTCGTGTGGCTATTTATACTTGCATAGACCTGGCATATGTATCATTAATTGCCTGTGACTAGTTCACAGCATGATGGTGTTTGATTGTGTAGGTTTTCTTCTTCATGCAAACAATATCTGAGTGGACAAAGGCTGTGTTACTTTAAATTTATAAAGCCTAAATTTTGTTTCATGGAGGTGTGATTTTTTTTTTTTTTTTTCTTTTTAATGGTATGTCCCAGTCATTGAAAAGATCTGCATAGTTTGTTTTGAATGTCTGACTACTCTGATTATTACATACACACACTTCTGAAGGTGTTTTCACCATTCAGACTCATGTACAATAAAGCCTCAGTGATTTTTCTTTTCTAAGTTACACATTTTTGCTATGTGAAAAGTGGGGAAGATGGCAAGAGCAGAAAACAGATCCTCTTGGAAGACCTAAGATGGCTGTCTCTAGCTTCATTACAAATAAATTAATTTTGGTTTCATTTATCAACCAGAGTGGGTTAGGTCCGGTAGAAAACATCTAGTTGCTGTAGTGATCTTTTATTAAAGTCAGTGGCTTGGTGGTGGTACTTTTGGTTTGTTCCCTCACTGCGTGCCTCAAGAGGTTAGGCATGTGCAGCCACGGTGCAGTTCCACAGCACCCTGAAGCTCGTGTAAGATTGTTACTGCTGAAAAGGGGAGATTCTACTCCTGTTTCCTCATTTTTGTTGTGGTCTTGGCGCTTGTGTCAGCTTTGCTTTCTGGTTCAGCTGGCACTACTTTGCTTTGATAGTTGATTTTCAACTGGATTAGCAAAATGAGTTGTATTGCGGTAATACCGGTGTAGGGATCATGGCAGGGCAATTTGAAGTGGGGAACACTCAGACTCACTTTTTTGTATTAGAAAGAGATTGGTTTAAGCTGATCATGAAGCTTAGATTGTGTTATTGCATCATAAAGTTACAGTAACACAATTATTTTAATGTAAATTTCCTATAAGGGGCAGATCTGAGTGTGCATGAGTTCTGATCTTCATACAACTATTGACCTGTGAAGGCTGGATTTCAGCCAGTTTTGTTTCCAGACTCAGTTTACTGTGTGACAGTGTGGATGCTGGGGATAAAAGGAATGAAGGAAGAAGGGTAGAACCGTTCATCTTGTGATGCTGTGGTGTTACGCCGGAATAAAGTGTGATTACAGGTGAAGAGTTTTGGGTGTGTTTTGAAAGCTGAGAGGTGGCTTGTCTTCTTACAAAGGTTCTGGTGATCTAATGGATTGCCAGATATCATGCTGTTTGTTTCATGTTACTTAGGATCACCTCATCCTGTAATGGGAAAAAGGGTATGTTTTGGATATTGAACAAATATTTAGTACCTGCTGGGTCTAATCCTTGGGCAGAGAATGCCTGTAAATGCAATTACATTTTACATTGTGTCTCCTGTCAGGATTGTGTTTGACACATTGACAGAAATATTTCAGTAAATGAGAGTGTTTCAGTGAGCTCTGCTTCTGAAGCTGTTTAAAATTACACTGTCAGTGGTTTACTTTGGCTGTTAGAATGTGAATCTCTACCTTCCCAGACGCAATCTAAACCCATCAGCCTTAAACTACCCGTGGAGGTGGTGAATTTTGTACTAGTGTATCCAAGAAATGGGTGCTTGTTTCCTTGGTTGTGCTGTGGGAGGTGTTAGCACAGCAGAGGAGCAAAAAGAAGAGCAGAGTGGTAACTTAAACACCCACAGAACGGAGGTGGTCCTTTGATATCACAGGTGACTGTGCAACATTAATTGTATTTCGTAAGGATATATCTTTAAAATTTATGAATTTTATTACAGTACATGCTTCAGTTGCATTCTGCAGGTCAACAAGGTCAATCCTTCATTATTGATTATAATTTTGGAATGAATTTATAATTAATAGTGCCTTGTGGCTGCCTTCTAGAGAATGGACTGAGGGATAACATAATAAGGATCAAATGTAACATCATCATGAATCACGGCGTGTACTGCTGCCAGCTGAGCTTGGAGTTTGTGGCAGGCATATTAAGTCTACAGCAGCAAACATTTGTTGTTTTTCATAACAAGCTAGGGCTTGGATTGCTAAAACACATTTTCTTTTATAGCTGATTCCAAAAATAATCTGTTTGCTGATATTTCAGTGTGGCCACTTTCAAATTTCTGCTTTAATACTCAGTTCTACAGGTTAGAGTTTTCCAGGGGGTGACTTGATTTTGAAGCTTGTATGCTTTCCATGTGATAGATCACTCAAGGCCCACAGTTAGTAAAAAGATTAAAGGTACGGTTAAGCATGTTGTTCTTAGACATGAAGTTCACATTGAAACAAATTCTTGTGTTAGCTTCCTGTTGTGCTGTTTGTATCTCTCGTTTCTTGACAGGTTTCTGGGCTGTCCATCCAACAAATTTTTCTTGTTTTTCTTGTTTTCCTTGCTTACTACAGGAAAGAAAGTAGCTTGCTTAAAAACAAACTGTATTTTATTTGTTAGTATATTAAAAGAACTCTCTATTTGCATGTGAAATAACATAATGTGGAACACAAAACGCCTTTTTTTTTTTTACCATATTAAAAAGCTTTAGTCTTAACATTTTGTTATACAGGCTACATTAATATTTACAAGGTGAAATCCTAAGAGAATCTATGCTCAAAAAAAGCAGAATGCTTTTGGAATATTTTCATTTTGGGGGGAGGAGAATTATATTCTGGAACTAACAAAGTAAAGTATCTTAAACTCTAAGCAGAAATGGGAAAGTTTAAATTTTGTCCTAACTGATAATGCTGAGAACAGTTAAAATTTCATGAATTCAAAGCAAGAGTCCGCAGAAACATGTGTAGAGAAGCATTTAAAATAAGCTCTTTTATTTGATAAAAATACAAATGTTGCGCATAAAAATAATAGCTCCGAGTATCTCTTCTGTGAAAGGCAAAATATCAACATCCTAAGTAGCTTCTAGTGACAAAACACAAACCAAGGGGTTTTTTGTCTTATTTTTCATGGCCTTTGTTCAATGTACAGCACAAAATGCCTGTACCTCTTGCAGCTTTTAAAAGCCAGTAACGTAAGTTTCTCTGCTCTCAGAATTGGTAGTGATTACTGGTTTAGTAGTATTCAGTGAATTTTAAAGATCTAAAAAATTCTAGAATTCTTCCTTTAGTTCCATTATATACTTTTCTCTTTCAGCTCAGAAGATAAAATAACTGTTCATTTCATAAATCGTGATGGTGACAAACTAACAGCCAAAGGAAAACCTGGAGATTCACTGCTGGATGTTGTTGTTGATAATAATCTAGACATAGATGGTTTTGGTAAGTAGATTCACCAAATACTGTATTTAGTTTATAAAAATTAAGTTCTGTTACCAATTTATTCATAAATATTTCTGTAATCATTTAAGTTGGAAAAAACCTTTAAGATCACAGAGTCCAGCCATAAATTAATATTTATTTATTAATTTATTTATAAAACCTAGCTGTATTTTATATGGATTTCCTCTCCATTTTTTTTTCCTGCAGGTGCAGAGAATATTTTGGGTCAGATTCTAAAAAAGTATTTGAGTGTTAAAGGAAAGAAATATGGATAGAGTGCTCTCAAGGTGGAATCTGAAAGATACCACCTGCAGACTCTGCAGAGCTGGAAGCTTCTGGAGGCAACACAAAGCTGGTGTATTTCTAACTGTCTGGTTACTTCCTTATTGCCATACTGTCTCTATTCACTGTCAGGCTTTTTTGTAGCACAGATTTACTGTCCTGTTTTGAATGTTAAGTGTAACAACCAAATCTGTGTCAGTGTAGCAGGAAAGAGGAAAAAGCCCAGTTCTTTAATTACTGGGGTACAGGAGACCAGTGCCCTAGTGAAATTCTAGCTTGGTACAGGTTCTGTTTAAAATGAAAATAGGAGAAAGATGTAACACCTGCCTATTCCTTCAGATTTTTTCACTTTGTGTAGTTGCATTGAAATTGTGAGATTCTGCCTCTTCAAAGCAATGGTATTTGGTAATGGCAGTTAAATACCTCAGGACAGGTATTTACATAAATAAGAGATTAAGAATTAATGGTACAGACTAAAGCGGGAAGCAGAAGTACAGTTTGCGTGAATGAATGCACAGCATGGAACCGTTAAGAGGAAAAAAGTAGGCTAATGTAGCACAGTTTGGAATTGGAGATGTATTTTGTTTAAGTGCAGGTAAATTTCACTGCTAATAATAAAATATTAAAGATAAGTCTGAGAATTCATATCTAGAGTTGCATACATCTGGGGAGAAAGACTTATCTCTTAAAGGCTAGTTTATCCCAACACATTATAGATTTTTATGTATCACTTACTTGGTCATACAGGCTTATGGATAGACTGTTGGAGTGGGTCCAGAGGAGGGCCACAAAGATGCTCAGGGGCCTGGAGCACCTCTTCTGTGAGGACAGGCTGAGAGGGTGGAGTGTGTTCAGCCTGGGAGGGTTGAGTGTGTTCAGCCTGGAGAAGAGAGGGCTCTGGGGAGACATTATAGTGGCCTTACAGTACCTGAAGGGGGCCAAAGGAAAGCTGAGGAGGGTCTTTTTACAAGGGCCTGTGGTGATAGATGAGGGGCAACGGTTTTAAACTAAAGCAGGGTAGATTGAGATTGGATGTTAGGAAGAAGCTCTTCCATGAGGGTGGTGAGGCACTGGAACAGGTTGCCCAGGGAAGCTGTGGATGCCTCGTCCCTGGAAGTGTTCAAGGCCAGGCTGGATGGGGCTTTGAGCAACCTGGTCTAGTGGGAGGTGTCCCTGCCCATGGCAGGGGACTTGGGACTAGATGGTCTTTAAAGTCCCTTCCAACTCCAGCCATTCTATGGCTGTTTCTAATTTACAGTAAATATTCTTTCAGTTTGTGTAAATATCAGCCATGTTAAGGCGTTGTGGTAAAGTGGAAAAAAAAAATGAAAAGATAATGCTGTGAATAAACAGAAGCCAAACTAAAAATCTGAGATACTGTAGCAATATATAATTATAATATGCCAATCCCATTTCAATAATTATTTGCTAATGAAATGTACTAGGGGGGAGAAATAATGCAGTGTAAATAAGTAAAAATGTACGTTCTCTGCTTAGAAGAAAAAGTACTAAGGGAAAAAATGTAAAATACAAATCTTACCTGGTAACTTCTATCACTAGGGGGCATCCCATATGCAGTAATAATAATAGAAATTTCTTTGTAGAAAGACTTACCAAACTGTTGAATGATTGAACTGCACTCAGTCAATTTGTCACTGCTAGCTTTACAATTGCTGAAAGACCTTCCACTCTTCAAATAGATCGCTTGGAGTTCTCTTCCCTGTACTCCTTCTCCTCTCACCCCTTTTGCCTTCCCCAACATTAGAACTCTTAAATGCTTATATGACAAATTTTACATTATTTGACATTTTATTTAAACTCTGCTTTTTCACGTGTTTATATGTACTTGAAGATGCAATCTGTTTTACAAATCAAGTCCTCTGCTACAGTGTCATGCTTGCTTTGAATATATGCTGTTAGTATCATTACTACATGTAACAGCCCCGTGCTTTCTGTGTGGTTCTTGTGGTCTGGTGATGAATCCCGCTGTTTCTTTTCACAGCAGTGGTTATATGTACAGCCTTGCTTCCCTCTGTTTCCACATGAGTACAAAGGTGATGTGGTCACTGTACTCTTGGTTCTGCTTTCCCTGGAAATGAGTAAATAAATGAAACTTGGCTAATGTGTTACGTGCTGCTATCTTACAAATTTAAATCAGAGGTGAGGGTTTGTGTGCCCCAACCTCAGTCTTTGCCCAGATATGAAGAGTTCAGCTCTTTCCTCTTGAAGCTGCATGTTTCTTTTTCAGCAAAGGGGAGGGCTCGGTGTCAGCCCTATACAGAGCCAGAGATAAATTTGTTGCTCTTCAAACTTTTACTGTCCTGCGATGACCTAATTGCCTTAGCAGGTAGAGGTAGCTGATGCATATTCTATTCAACTCTGGCAAATCACTAGATCCTTGGCTTGGGCTGGATTGCCTAGTAATATGTGCAGCCTCTTTAATGCAGAGAAAACTGTCTCTCTCTAGGCTGACTGCCTTTGTTGCTGTGAATTAGTCTTCTGCTGAAAGAGAAGAACTACAGAGTGTAAACTCTCTCCTTCCTATGCTTCCTAGGAATTTTTTGTATAGCAGATGTCTTCAGTTGAGCTTCTTCAGGAAACCTTTTCAAAACCATGGGAAAGAGGGGGACAGAAGAATTAGCCTTGGAAATAAATTGAGTAGTGGTGATTGACAGCATTGTCTGCTTTTGCATTCTTAATATTAGAAAACTTTCTCTTTAAATGGTAAAAAGGAAATTAGTTAAGTATTTTAAATGCAGCATTCAAGTAAATCTCAATGATTAGGAACTGTAGAAATACTGTTGACAGTTGAATGCAGGGTAGATACATGAATGTGACAATATATGAGATACTTCTTGAGACAAACTTCATGTATAGAGGGCTACTGAATTCTGTAATTCTGTTTTAATTTGAAACTTCAACTTTCTGTTACCGTGATTTTTTTTTTTTTCTTTAGGTGCATGTGAAGGAACTCTAGCCTGTTCAACTTGTCATTTAATCTTTGAAGACCACATATTTGAGAAACTAGATGCAATTACTGATGAAGAGATGGATATGCTGGACCTGGCATTTGGCCTCACAGAAACGTAAGGCAACCTGACGCTTCACTACATCAAAGCACGGAAAGAAGGGTTTGCAGATGGGGCAGTCCAGCATTCTTAGAATGCCTTGATCAGCTTTTAATGACTAGCTGGATTCTGTTACGCAAATGGGACTGCCAAGTTTAAATATTGTTTATCTGAATTCATGTTAAAAAGATGTCAGTATTGGGTTTCTAACTGAAGAGTGGCAGTTGCCAGTACTTGCTGTGCAACAGTGTCTTATGTATAAGTGTCAGATACTGGAGTATGATCAGTTCCTTCAACAAAACTTTGCTGCTGCTGTTGTGTGTGATTTTTCTTGTTCTTGTTTCCCTTCCCTTCTGTTTTCTGTCTCCAGTAGTCAGTAGCTAGTTAAGTTATTTTATTAATGTTTTTATGCTAGTATTTTAGTTTTGGTCAGATCTTCTTTTCACAGAATCACAGAAGGGGTGAGGTTGGAGGGGACCTCTTGAGGTCATCAGATCCAACCCCCTGCTCAAGCAGGGCCACCTAGAGCCGATGCCCAGGACCATGTCCAGATGGCTTTTGAATATCTCCAAGGATGGAGACTCCACAACCTCTCTGGTATTTATGTACATTGATAAGATCCTCTTCCTGAGCGTTCTCTAGGATAAGCAGTGTCCCCACTTGTCGTGCTTTGACTCGTGTCAAAGTGCACTTGGTGCACACAAGCCAGATTCACTTTCAGGTGAAACTAATCCGAAAGTGCCCTCTGATTGCAAGTAGGCATTTCAGTGCATAGAATTAGACTAGTAACCCTCTGCTCTACATCTCCCCCACCAACACACACCTCGTCGTTAGCGTGTCACATCCTTGTCACAGACCCTTTCCTAGTGGGCAGTGCTACTCACTGGTGTACACGTAGCCTATATTGCAGAACGTACCCATGTGAACAGGAGGTAACTGTACCTTGCAGGGTCTTGTAAGCTCTTTCCTTCATGCTGCAGTAGAACTGCTTGTTGAAATTTTTGAGAATCTTTCCAAGGATGTTAAAAGGCTTTATACCTGACCTGTGTAGCACAGGGGGTTTTATGTCTCTGCAAAGAAGTGTTCTGAATTAACTTGTTTATCTCCTTATACCAGTAGTGGGAATCTTGTACTAATTGTTTCCACATGAGAGTACATTTTTTCTCACTTCAGCTAAATTTTAACTTTTCTAGGAGGTTGTTGAAGGTAAAGAAGTCAAGATATGAGAAACTTGTTTCAGCTTCTCTTGTTTTATCTTTTTTCCTGTTTTCCAGATTGAAGAAATCATTAGCCTATTAAGTGTGAGTTTGTTTCACTCTTACTGTCTACTGTAATTCTTCTAAGAGTAACTTTCAGATTCTGGGCCAAACCAACTCCTAAATAGCTCTGGAGGCCAATGTTTTAACAAAAAAAAAACCCACTTTTTTCTTTGTCTATCTTTCATTTAAAGGTTTAAAGCAAGGAGTTTTTACTTAAGAACAGTAGAAAGTCAGAGCTCTCTGTAAATATTCCTATTTTCTTTCAAAGCTCTTCAGACCAAATTATGTTTTAGATCCTCTGAAGACATTTATTACTTCTGTCAGGTTTTCCTAACATCATCTGTTCCTCCTATGGCCAAGGATCTTCTGTGTGTGTGTGTGAGAGGATGACTTTTTTTGGAAGGCAGAGCTTTAAGTGACTGATATTTGCTGTAGGTTACCTCGTCTCCCGTGCTGACAAAAACTTGTGTAGTGGAGATGCACTACTACGCTCTGTCACAAGTGTAAGAATAAAAGCTTTTTCTTGTCAGTCACTCTGTAACTGGGAAAATTTCAGCTAGCAGCTACCAGGAGAGCTTCCGTTTTATAAAATGAGGGACTAATTAGAAAGGTAAAAGTGGAGTTGTGGAATTGTTTTGATTAACTGTAGAATAGTAAAGATTTTTTTAAAGTAGTAAGATGGGGGAATGCAAATGCTGGCAAGTCAAATGTTTAAAAAGAATACTGAAGAGGAAAAGAAGCTGAGAAACAGCTTGCTGAAAACCATAGAAATGTTTTTCTTTCCAGCCTATTGGCGGTGGGAACTTGTCTGCAAGAAGAGCTAGTGGGTGATACAGAAGGTGCACTTAGAATATAAAGAGATAACATAAAAGTTCTTTTGCATTGCTGTATCTAGAGATGTTACGGGATGTCCAAATACTGGAAGGTTTCTTTGCAGATGTCTTCCTGGAGTATCTGCCTGAAACTGATGTGTCCATAGCAAATCAGTAAAATGAGTAGTAACATATGGTAATCATGGGTAGTGTCTGCCCAGGAGTTGTATGGGAATTCAATATGACATTTCTGAACTACTGCCTGTAAGGCTTAATTAGTTGGTTTAAAACTGCTTCTGCATCAAAAGAATGGGAGGTAGCAACCCAGCTTTTAAAATTAGATCGCTGGAACCAAAGAACAGTGAGTCTCATTCCAAACTGGACTCATTAGTCACATGTCTAAGGACTGTTGCTTTTTTTTTTTATAGTTTCTACAGCGTAATGGTAAGGAAACAACTCAACAGAATTTTTGCAGAGGAATGTAGCAGACATGAGAGCTCTTCAGAAGAGTCACTGAGTGTGAAGAAATACCTTACAGTTCATGTAGTTTACCAAGGTCCAGAAATCCTTTACTAAGTTTTGAGTTGCAGTGGGGTAAGAGCTAAGGCCCTATAAAGGATGGTAATTGGTTAAAAAAAGTGCCCACACTTGTCTTTCAACCGGGTAGATGTATTTGCCTGTCTGATAAAAGTATGTGCTCAACAGTGTGATCTAAGTGATGGGTAGTAGGCTTTATATATTGAGCGTGTTTGTGAAAGTCTTGGGAGAAGAGAATGAAGAGTTACAGTGGTAACTTTGCATTCTTGAAATAAGCTGTCAGCTAGCTAGTGTCAGCTTAATATTTGGTGGGGGGGAAAAACAACAAAAAAACTCACCTCAGCCTCCAAAACCAAAATAAAAAACATGGGGAAGTCTGGTTAAATATGTATAAAACAATAAATACTGTGGAAAAATTTGAATAGGAGGAGGTAGTTTGTTTCTTGCTGTTATTTAATGCTGCCTAGTTTGAGTTTGTGGGGTTGTTTGGTTTTTTTTTACTGCTGTGTAGCAGGCTCAAAACAAAGGGCAGTGTTATTTCACCTGAAGTGATTCCATTGCTGCACTGCAAATTAGCGTTGATCATAGTAAAAAACAGGCACTTCAGTAAAATTAGGCCTTAGGGGCAATTCTACATATAAATACCAGAAGTCTCATCTCTCCAGGAGATTTCATTTCTGAAGCAGTTCCCAGAAATGCATATTAATGAGATTTAATCTTCTGGTGATGTATGTATTTATGCGAACATTCCAGTAATTTGAAGTTGATGTATACAGCTATTTACATACAAGTATTACTTTCAAATATAGTGCTGAATCGGGAGCTTTAACAACGGTTGGTCACTACATGCTTGTAAGAATTCTGTATAGATATTAACATAGTGCCATTTTTTACAATATTTCTGCCTACATTCCTATACTCATTAAATTATTCAACTGGTGCTACAGTACGTTACCCGTCCTTGCTGATGTTTAAGTATTCTCTCCTTAAGTGCGAAGGCATGGACATTGAATTAAAGATATCCCAGCAATCTAAGTGGCTTGTGTGGTCTGCAGGATTTTGTTGTGGCATTAAATCTTTTGATTTCTATTGCTCACATACAGCAGTTCATGCCGAATGATAGGTAGGAAAACAAAGGATTGCATCTCCTCATGTGTTATGAGTATTTTATCCTTCTCCCTCTGTTTCTTGTCTTTTCACTCTTACCTTTCTGGTTTAACGACCCAATCTTGAGTTGTTTAGTTTGAAGACACTGGACTCTGGATGGGTTTGGCCATGGTTTTTCTGAGGCTTTCATTCAGATTTGTTGCCTGCATCTCTTCAGAGATGCCAAATTTCCCTTGGGACATCAAGTGTCATTCCCTGCACTTGACTTGAACTCTTGGTGACCCCTTGAAAATGGAAGGGTCACCCTTATTATATGTTGCCTCGGTGAGTAGGAACTACATTGTATCCAACTTTCCAATGTACTGGACCCCGTTATTTAACGTAAATTGTGATTATTCCCACGTATATCTGTGCATTGATGCAGGTAGTTCACTACTGCTCTCGATGAAGACCATGCACGAGAGCGCCTGTTTCTAGGTAGTAATTTGTTTGAGACAGCTCAATGTTGGAGGCGTAAGGGGGGAAATGCTGTCAGGTAGATGATTGGTGAGAACTAATGACAACGTCGTATTTACCTACAGATCACGTTTAGGCTGCCA
>NW_009694104.1:13678-19727 GCF_000703405.1 Apaloderma vittatum
CTGCTTGAAGAAATCGATGGATAATATGACTGTTCGAGTACCAGAAGCTGTTGCTGATGCTAGACAATCAGTAGATATGAGTAAAAACTCCTAAAAGAAAGTATCTTAGGGGTTTAAAAGAAGCTTAATTATTTTTATAACTTATTTTTAAATGTGTAATTAAATACAGAAACTTACATAATTGTGAGTTATTTTTTATGACTATCAATATTAGATTAATGCTATTTTAATTTTCTTTATAGAACCTCCTATATTTTTACGCTTAAAATGCAATAATACTTCTTATAAGTGATCATATGATTATAAATACTAGCCAAGTGTATTACAGATTTCATACAACATTATGAAAACCATTATCTGCCAAAACATTTAATGCAGTTTTGAAACTGAATCATTTCTACAAGACTTCTAAAATAAAACCTGAGTGATTCTAGGTTTCAGACCCAGATATGTAAGAGAACAAAACTTGTAAGACTGTGTTAGGTTTTTTAAAATGTTATTAAAGATGGTATGCACAGTGCTAATTCATGTTCTTGGTTAAATATGGTACTTCCTCAGCAAATAGTGGATTTTCAGGGTAAGGAGTTTCCAAACTTTAGACTCTTAATGAGATGTGGCAAATTTTGTCTTGCAAAAAATATTGTTAAAACCATGAAATCTCGGGCCTGATACAGCATGTTGGCACCTGCAGCCTAGTTGCTGCGATGCATCTCTTGTTACCTGAATTGGAAGTCAGTGAACCTCGACTGTATTTATTTGACTACACCACAAAAACAGGGATATACATGACTTAGAAGAGAAAATGTTAGAGCTGTCTAGTGGAGAGGGACTTGTAAATTCTTACTGTTCTCTGAAGGTGGCCAAGTTGGGGTCAAAGAGGACAGTGTTTGTTAGTGTAAGATTTGTCCTGAAATCTGTATGCATTTTTCAGCTTTGAGCTTTTTTGGGGAGGCACACCTATGTTAGCTGGGGCATTCAGCTTAAAGAGTCTTAGATTTTGGGCCTTGCTCTCAGTATTGTTTCGGTAATGATTGATATGAAATCACCAAGTATAATCTGTAAAGATGGGACTAGGTTCCCCTACATGGTTAGAGAAAGCCCTTGTGGTCGGATAGTCTGCAGATTGATGATGAAGAACTTTCAGTTGGATCTCATTTTAATCTTTCAAAATAAAATAGTGTCTCTAAGACTCTTTATTACTCTCTCCATTTTTTTTTTTGTTGTGTAAATACTTAAATGAAATGGTTGTCTCTAGTACAATATTTGTTAACCTTATAAGGTTATTTTAATATTTTGAGTATATTATATATATATGTTCATTTACATTTGAATGATCAAATGCATTCATTAATGCCTTATTTGAACTGATGATAATGACATCTAGACATGTTTTTCTTGCATTATTAAATTTATGGGAGAGGAGGAAAAAATATTTTTCCAGTGTCAAGTACTTGGATTATTTTGAGTTTCATAAAGAGAGAAATAAGAAAGTCCCTCTGTTTGTAAAAAGAAATGTTTCCCAGAACTGTATTGAAAATAGACCTAGTTCACATTCTTTGATTTCTTCTCCAAGTAGCTATTACTTTGTTTCCTGGTGTTCCCTTTGGACTTTACCCTAAAACAAGATATGCTTAATACAGGGTTTTTGGAATATACTTCCTATCATTTAATTCAAAATATGACTTCAGAGTTGAAATTTCCTGGCTTCTTGAAAGGCAGAAAGTGAGGTCAGAGAGAAGGGTGGAAATAAATTGAAGAAATGCTCTGAAGATACTGCTGTCCTCAACTGCCGTGACTCTAACTACTATTTAGAGGTTACCCTCCTACAACTGGGTGCAAAGGTAAACCAGTTCTCACTTCATATTGCCTTTGTCCTGAGATAAATTATATGGAGTGATTGTTATAATATCTTGAGCTTTTTTTAGGGGGAAAAAAAAGAAGACAGCTCTTTAGCTTCCAAGAGAGGGAACTCAGATCATAACTAGATGTACTGTGCATTTACATCGGAAGGAGATCTGAGATTTCAGTATAGCTATGGGGTTTAGGGGTAGATGTTGGTGTTTGTTGGGTTTGGGGATTTTCTTGGGGTCTTTTTTGTTTGTTTTTTTTTTATTTTGGTTGATTTTTATGTACAGCACCAGGCACTTCTCCTCTTGGGAATCTTGAAGCGTGTAACACTGTGTTAATCAAACGTGAAGCAGCTCTTGCGTGACTGTTTTCTTTCTAAGCCAAGGTTGTTTCATTGTGCATTTCCTGTGACAGCATCTCATTACAAACACAGACTCTCCTGTAGTGTGCCTGTGGAAGGAATTATTTAGCACAGCAAGGCAAAAAAAGACATGTCAAAGTTCATTTTGAGTTCTGGAGGTATCCCATATTGCATGCATATGGAAATCTCAGAAGGTGAAGGAACTGACATGTAATCCCCAAAATGCACAGCTCAGAGATTTGTTTCCTTATTGTCAAAATGATTTGCAAATAAATCTTATTTTATACCATTTTCTGATACACCTTGTTTGTATTTGATTTTTCTTCCCTTTCTCTCCAAGTTATTGAATGTATTTCTGGGTGTATAATGGAACTTAACAGTTATTGATGCATGTTAAAGAGTAAGGATGAATTGTGCAATGACACAGAGCATCAGAACTAGTTAAATGCCAAAACCTGCCTCTGGCAAAAGGAGAGGCCTTGTCTGTGGCTCTACATCATCTAAGCTAGGATCTGTTCCTAGCAGCGAAGCTGAGCACCAGAGCCAGCAGTCCCTGTCCCTGTTTCTGTGACATTTTGTGGGTGTTTGTGTGGTATCTGAAGGGGAAGGAGGGAGGTGCCTGGTGTTCCCACATCATGACATCGGTAGTTCTGTCGGGGAGTTTCCATCAACTGGACTGCAAACTGTCACTGGGGAGAGGAGAAGGCAAGTTCTCCAGGAAGTTTCTTACTTCTTGGACAGAAAAACTCCTGAAGTTCAACATCTTGGGCTACAGGGCTCCAGAAGACTTAAGGCAGCTGTGTCCCACCTTGCTTCACATCCCTGGTACAGGCAAGATGAAGAGTCCATGTCTGAGAAAAACTGCAGGGAAAGTGGCAGTGCTTTCCCGCTCACAGGCCTGGGCTTAGAGCCTGGAGAAGACTCCCTGCAGCATGTCTTTGTTTTGCACTTGCAGAGTACAAAGATAGGTTAAACCTAGAAACAAAATAATAAAAATTTCTCATTGGAAAAATAAAGAAAAATAAGTCTTTGAAGAGGAAGAAGAGATGCTCAGGCTGGGTCACTGAGGTATGAAATAGTATAAAATGTTGGGAAGATGTTGCCGCTGCTGTAGGTGATTTCTCGTCAGATGAGCTGAAAAGATGTGAAAGGGCAAGGAGGGATTTCCTGCCCTGGGGGTGTTTTTGGGTGGCCGCATACCCTGCCGGCGTCCTCTTCCCGTTGCGCTGCCAGGAGGGCAACAACCAGCAGGGTCCAGATGTAACACAACGGATGCTGAAAGTAACCCTGGTGTTTACTTTACAAGCTACTGGCTGCTTATTCTTTTTTTTATGAAATTAAACACTTTTTTTAATGTGAATCAAGTCTGCCTTAAAAATTGTCTTAAAACTTCTATTCAGCAGTGATTAAGCAGTTGCAAAGGGGGCAAACTCTTCATCTAAAGCCGTGGCCTCGATGTGCTCAGAGAAGTACCTGTGGAGTCCCCCGTCGTGGTTCTGGAAGCTCACTTGACCTCAGCCTGGTGTCAGAAATGTTATTTTGACCCCTAACACCGTTTGTTTGTGTGCTGCAGGGGTGTTATCCCAGGCCAGCCAGCATAACCCCTTCCATAGCACGATGTCTTCTGTCCCGAACAGGGACTAGGGGGCACCTGGCGCGTCTGTTTGACATGAGGACGGATAAAAAGGGGTTCGGATACACTTGGCGCGTTCACCGTCACGTCCGGAGCTTTGTTTTCCCGTTGTGCTGGAAAGCACCATAAACGGTCTGAAGTCCTGTTAGCTGGTGCTGACCCCAGGTGGTCAATCCCTGCAACACAGGAATTAAAATTTGGGTGCGAGAGCCGAGCAGCGCGTTAAAGCAACCGCTGCAGCTTTCACTTGGAGCTGGTTACTGTGGAGCCAGGCCAGGTGTCCTTAGCTGTGAAGGAAACGTAGGTTCAATGTTATTATAGAAACCTAGAATCACAGAATGGTTTGGGTTAGAAGGGACCTTAAAGATCATCTAGTTCCATGGGCAGGGACACCTCACACTAGACCACGTTGCTCAAGTCTCCATCCAGCCTGGCATTGAACTCTTCCAGGGTTGAGGCAGCCGCAGCTTCTCTGGGCAACCTGTTCCAGTGCCTCACCACCCTCATGGTAAAGAATTTCTTCCTACTATCTAATCTAGATCTACTCTGCTCTAGTTTAAAACTGTTCCCCTTTGTCCTATCACCACATGCCCTTGTAAAAAGTCCCTCCCCAGCTTTCCTGTAGGCCCCCTTCTCAGAGTTATGGTGGAAAAAAGCCATTGCTGGGTCAGACCAGACTGTCATGGCTCCAGGGAGCTGTGCCCAGGCAGCGGTGAGGAAGACCTTGCAGTCCCAGAGACAGGCAGATGCACAGGCACGCGTGCATCACCTGTGTCTACCAATGCAGACAGAAAACCTGGCGCCAGCCATCCGCCCTGTGACCCTCAAGCCCCTGCAGGCAGCAAGCCCCTCCAGCTGGAGCTGATGGGAGCCTCTGTCGTTGACCGTGGGGCTGGTGGCTCCCTGTGATGGCCCTGAGAGCAGCCCCATCAGGGGCTCAGCTAATTCTGGTGGGGTTATGGGCATTCTCCTGCCTGACATGGTGCCTCTGCTTCTTCGTGTTGGCAGGGTTGAGCCTTCAGTCATATAACCTGACACTGTTCAATGATGGGATGGGACAGTTGTGCTCCCGGTTTCTCCAGCGCTGCAGCAGGTAACAGCAGATGTGTTGCACAAGAAGTGGTAACGACATGGGACACTAGTGCTGAGTGAGTAACCTCTTCCAGGTACTTCAGAGAAGTCTGTGGGCACCTGTGACAGCTGAACCTGGGTTGCAGCTGTGGCTCCGTTAGTTTTCTTTCTGCTGGTAGCTGGTGGGCTGAAATGTGTGGAAATGCCAAGTCATAGATGGTATTTCTCCTTCAGACTGTGTTTGATCAAAAATGACACTCCTTAAGGATCCAGTTTTGGAACTTACAAATATGCTTTTACTTCATCCAGGCTCCAGCACTGAGTGTGAGACACCATGCCCAGCTCCTTGCTCAGAAGGATGGTGTCCAACATCATCCTACAAAAATCTTTTCTTGGCTGCCCTGTATCCTCTAGGGGCTGTGACTCCTCCTGATTTTGTGGCTACTCTGCCCTGTATTTCTGGTGGCACCTGGATCCAAACATGGAATCACAGAATCATAGAATAGTTTCAGCTGGAAGAGACCTTGAAGATTGAGTCCAGCCTTTGTCCCAGCCCTATCAACCTACTAAACTATGTCCCCCAATGCAACATCTACCCATCTCTTAAACACTTCCAGGAATGTGCCCCCCCCCCCCCCCGGCCCAGCCTGTTCCAATGGCTGACAACCCCTTCAGTAAAGAAATTCTTCTTAATGTCCAGCCTGAACCTACCCTGGTGCACTTTAAATCCATTTCCCCTCATCCTATCACTCCCCACTAGGGAGAACAGACCAACCTCTGCCTCACTACAACCTCCCTTCTGGTAGCTAAAGAGGATGATGAGGTCTCCCCTCAGTCTCCTCCTCTCCAGGCTAAACAGCCCCAGATCCCTCAGCCTTTCCTCATACAACTTGTGTTCTAAGCCCTTTACCAGCTTGGTAGCCCAGCTCTGTGCCCTCTTCAGCATCTCGATGTCCCTCTTGTAGTGAGTGGCCCAAAACTGGACACAGCACTCGAGGTGAGGCCTCACCAAAGCTGAGCAGAGGGGAATGACCACCTCCCTGCTCGTGCTGACAACACCGTTCCTGGTACAGGCCAGGATGCCGTTGGCCTTCTTGGCCACCTGGGCACACTGCTGGCTCATGCTCAGCCGGCTG
>NW_009694104.1:19739-27168 GCF_000703405.1 Apaloderma vittatum
CCTCCCCAGCCACTCCTCCCCAAGGCTGTAGCGCTGCTGGGGGTTGTTGTGGTCGAAGTGCAGGACCCGACATGTGGCCTTATTGAGTTTCGTTGAGTTGGCCTTGGCCCAGCGATCTAGCCTGTCCAGATCCCTCTGCACAGCCTCCCTACCCTTGAGCAGATCAACACTCCCACTGCATTTGTTTTCATCAGCAAACTTACTTATTCTCTTATCCAGATCATTGATAAAGACACTAAATAAGACTGGCCCCAAAATGTCTTCAGGAGCGACATCATGTGGGTTTGATATTGAAGCTCCTGCTGTGGTCCCTGGAGGTCTGGATGGTCCACTGTGCAGCAGCCAGGAGCCCCATGCCTGCATCGTAAGCATGAGGGCACCTCCGTGGCAGCACCACCAGTCCCCATTTTGGGGCCAGCCATAACAGAATCACAGAATTGTTGAGGCTGGAAAAGACCTCTGAGATCGTCAAGTCCAGCCTGTGACTCAACACCATCGCGAAGGCTAGACCACAGCACTGAGTGCCACATCCAGCCTCGCCTTAAACACCTCCAGGGACGGTGACTCCACCACTTCCCAGGGCAGTGCATCCCAGTGCCTGAGCACCCTCTCCATGAGGAAGTGCTTCCTGAGATCCAACCTAAACCTCCCTTGACACAGTTTCAGGCTGTGCCCTCTTGTCCTGTCACTAGTTGCCTGGGAGAAGACTCTGACCCTCACCTGACTACAGCTTCCCTTCAGGGAGTTGTAGAGAGTGATAAAGTCCCCCCCTCCAGTCCTTTTTTAACCGTGAGAGGGCATTGCTTTCCTAGAAGGGCATTGCCTTCTTAGAAGACTCTGGCTGCAGGGAAAAGAGAGAGGAAGAGGTGATACAAGATCCCAGTGATGCAGCTGCAGCCTCTTGGATCCGGGAGAGAAGCAGACATTTACCACCCAGAGAGCCAGCGATGGGTTTTGGCTGCGGATGAAGGTAGAAGGTCTCATCTCAGAGGAATGTTTAACAACAGATGAAAATAGCTGTAAAAGAAAACAAATGGTGTCACAGAGAGGAGGCATATGGTAGTTCAGAGTGTCAAGGAGGCTTGTTCAGGCTGTGGTTCAGTTCCAGGGGACAGATGACTGTCAGGAGGGAGCACAGCAGGGGATGACCTGAGCAGGAGAGTCTCTGCTTCAGATTTCAGCTTTTTTTTTTTTTTCCCCAGCCTAACTGACTTGTTATGATTATCACAGCCATTGGGTTTTCATCAGAAAATTAGGAAAAAAACATTCTGTCCTGGTATGAAAAAGAAAAAACAATCAATGTCCCTTGCCTTGAAGTTTCTTGCCCTTCTGGGGCTGTCCTTCAAGAAGGGCAGCACAGGAGCCTCTGAGGCAAAGATCGGGGGGAAGCAGAGTAGAGCTGCCCCAAGGGAGAATGTTGCCCTGGCAGGGAAGATCGGGAGACTGGGATCTCCCTCTGCTGAGTGATGTATACTGAAAATATATTTCCCACTCCAACAGAATCATGGAATGTCAGGGGTTGGAAGGGACCTCAAAAGATCGTCTAGTCCAGCCCCCCCTGCCAGCGCAGGATCACCTACAGTAGGTCACACAGGAACATGTCCAGGCGGGTTTTGAATGTCTCCAGAGAAGGAGACTCCACAACCTCCCTGGGCAGCCTGTGCCAGGGCTCTGTCACCCTCGCAGCGAAGAAGTTTCTCCTAATGTTTTTGCAGAACCTCCTATGTTCCAGCTTGTACCCATTGCCCCTTGTCCTGTCATTGGACGTCACTGAGAAGAGCCTGGCTCCATCCTCCTGACACTCTCCCTTGACATATTTATAAACATTAATGAGGTCACCCCTCAGCCTCCTCTTCTCCAAGCTAAAGAGACCCAGCTCCTTCAGCCTTTCCTCATAAGGGAGATGTTCCACTCCCTTCATCATCTTTGTGGGTCTGCGCTGGACTCTCTCCAGCAGTTCCCTGTCTCTCTTGAGCTGAGGGCCTCAGAGCTGGACACAATATTCCGGATGTGGCCTCACCAGGGCAGAGTAGAGGGGCAGGAGGACCTCTCTTACCCTACTAGCTACTCCCCTTCTAATACACCCCAGGGTGCCATTGGCCTTCTTGGTCACGAGGGCACATTGCTGGCTCATGGTCATCCTGCTGCCCACCAGAATCCCCAGGTCCCTTTCTCCTACACTTCTCTCCAGCAGGTCAGTCCCCAACCTATACTGGCACATGGGGTTATTCTTTCCCAAGTGCAAAACTCTGCACTTGCCCTTGTTGTACTTCATAAAATGTCTCCCCACCCAGCCCTCCAGCCTGTCTAGGTCTCCCTGAATGGCTGCACATCCTTCTGGTGTGTCAGCCACTCCTCCCAGTTCCGTGTCATCAGCAAACAGCCCATGCTTGAGCACTGAATGTGAGCTTTGCATTAGAAATTACCTTAATTAAAGACCTTCTTGCCGCTATTTATTCTCTACCACTTTTGTGTTTTATTAAGTATTTGTCTCTGGATAAGAAGGATGGGAAAGGTTTAGCTTCTGATTTTCCTGTTACTTATTTTTAGACGTAAAAATGCCTAAAGGAGGCACAAAAACATCAGAGACCTTTAGAGCAGCACACAGAAAGGATGGGGGAGAAGCAATTACTGGGGAATGGGAGTTTATTCTTAGAATAAAAGTACAGAGTAACTGCAGGGTATTTGCTATGGTATTTCATTGCTTATATAACTGATTAATCAGTACTGTCAACTGCCCAGCACTGGGCTGCTCCTGGTTTACCATAAAGCCCTGTGTTCACCATAAATAATACATTTAATTCATTTCTGCTTCCTTCCAGCTGAAGAGCCTCTGCAACAGCTCTAGATCCTGGTAATTTTGTAACATTAACCTTCCACTAAGGGTCAGGTGCCAGAAGTTCTTACTCTCTGGCAAAATAATTTCCCCAAATCTTTTTGCTAGGGAGTAAAAAATGAATCCCAGCTCTGATCTTGAGGTGATCTGGAGCTGTGGTGTAATCGGTGCGAGCACAACTGCCCCGACACTTGCCATATTGCACGATGCAGACGCCATCAGCACTTCATGGTTTCTGCGAGGAGATGATATTTACCAAACTGATAGGGCTTTCATTTTGCTCCTTCAAACCTGGAGTGCTTTCAGAAATACCCAGGATGGTCTTCTTGTGGAAAACTCGTCGTCACCTCAAAGTCTGGAAGGAGACCCACGTTATTTAAGGAGTTCATCCCTGGCAGCAAATTTGGGTGGGTGCTGCTCTGATAGCAGGTCTGAATCCGTAAACACTTGACCCAAATCTGCTGAGGGAAGAAAAAGAGTCTTTAGCTGATCCTTGCCACTTGCTCCCCACCTCTCCAAAACAAATAGACCGGTATGTTTTGGTTTAGCAAAAATGTTGAAACAAATTACATTTGATACAAGTCGCAGTACTATTTCAGAAGTGAAAACAGCAATAGTCCTTCCAGAGCACGCTGAATATTTAGATATAAAAACCTAGCCAGTGGTGTGTGCGCTGAGCTCCCAGCCCTCTCCTCTTACTTCCTACGCTGCTTTATCCCTGATTTATTGACTGTTTCCCTCCTGCTCCATTGCCTGCAGCTCCTCACGACTTCCACTCACGCAGTGGGTACATCTCGGTGTTTGGGTTTTTTTGCTCAGTTTATGTCCTTTTTATGATGTTTCCTCATCAGAGAGACATCAGGTACCCTGCAAAAATCTGCCTTTTATTGCAGAAGTCAATATATGCATTAAAAGCAAACTCTGCTCCTTTTGATAATAATGAAAGTCTTCAGCTGTCTCTGACTTCCTGAGAAATCGCGACGCCTAAAACTCTAGGGGGGTGGAGTGCTGGTAGAAACCAAAGCTCCTCTGGGAGCTGGCAGAGGAGACAGGGAAAGGGGCTCAGGAGCATCTCTTGGCTCCAGTGCCACGTCCTTGTGCTCCAGCACTGGCTGTGGCCCCTCCTCAGTCCCCAGGAGCTGTAGGAGGAACTCAGGGCTTGATCCCGGTGTAACGCTGAGGTACAGCTCAGTGCACAGGGACATTGAGGAGCAGCCAAAATGAATTAGTGGGTCACACACATTCTTAGAGCCCCGCACGCTAGAAAACCGTGTGTTTCTTCTGCGCGGCTTTCGCCAAAGCTGCCCCTGTGAGGTACTGAAGGTTCGTCAGGTGGCTGAGCCTACAGCAGGAGACAATTTTATCAGTGACTGCTTAGAAACCTCATGTCTGAACAGCTTCAGCTGGCGCCGAGTCCTTCGTAAGCTGCCTCTGCCAGGTGTGGCTCTTTCTTCTGTTACTATTAACTTTGATATCCTCAAAAAAAATAACTTACTATAATTACTCTGAAGAGAAGGCAGGAGAAATCTGGGGCCTGCTTCTCCAGTTTCTTCCAGGTTACTTGCAGCTCTGATGCCATCTGCAATGGCAATGTGCTCTTTTTCAAATTTCATAGCCTTAATATTAGTGCTTTTTTAAAAAAAAAACAAATAAACCTTTGCTGATAACTTCTCAAGGTGCTGGCTGAGAGATTTTGACTTCCAAACTGAATTTCAGGAGACAGTATTTTCACAGTTACTACTTCTATTTTCTCATGGAAATGTGAAATAAAATGCTGAATAAAACAATTCTTTTTTTGTTCTTGAAACAAATGTGGAACTTGAATATTTTCGTATTGCTCTTCACAGAATGAAGGCTGTTCATTTAAAAGGCATATGCAGAAAATTAATTCTGTTGGTTCGCATGTGCTGCCATTTTACTCTGGTAAGTTTGTTCATAATGTTTTCCAAACCTGTTAATTACTGTCTGCAGGACAGGCTCTGAAAGATCTTTTTCAACATGAATTTTTTTTCAAAATGATGGACACAGGAGTCTAAACTCAGGATATTTGGTTGGACAGCCACACAATCACAAAGCGGTTTGAATTGGAAGGGACCGTCAGAGATCACCTACTCCAGCCCCCTGTGTACTCAACTGGGCAACTGCATAAACTTCGTGTATCTTACAACTCTATTGAGTAAAAAATTCTAGTGTATCTGCTAGGTTTATTGCAGAACTTGTCCATATTTTTTGAGGAAATTGTTTGTATTGAAATTTGGCTTATTTTCACAGACTTCATTGGTTTAATCTGTTAAATAATTCCTGGCACATTACAAAACAGTTGTCATTAACATTTTTTTAAAATCAGGTATGATATCACGAGTGTTGCCCACCTGTGAGATTTTCTCAATTTGATCTACAGGGAAAAAAATTGCCCTTTCCATTAAAAAAACCCGAGAAGTCTAACAAGCGAAACAAAAAGAAGTTGAGGTGTGGATCTCGTCTTCCCGGCCAAGGACTTGTTGGGACTGAACATCCAGGGCGGAGTGGTTGTGAGTCCATGGCAGACAGCCACTGAACAACCCTTGGTTTGTCTGTGGGGTAACAGAGAAATTTAGCAACATGTTGGGTGACATCTCCAGCACCCTTGAGAACATGAGCCACCACAGGGACTTGTTGGTGCCTACAGGCTGGAAGGGGCTGACTACAAGATGGCTTGAACAGTTGAGTAGTAAAAAAGTATTAGAGAAGAAAAAAGTAAGAATAGATTTAAAGAGAGGACCTGCCAGTCTGAAGTTTACCTGCAAAGTCAGTCAACATTCAGGCAATTCGTAGAGAAAAAGTCCAGTGATAACTGAGTGTGGATCAGATTGCATCTTCTCAGAGGTGTTTGTTCACAAAGAGTCAAAGAAGTGCCAATAAATCTGAAATTTAACCTAAACTATTGTCAGTAGTTCTGTCCCCAGCTACTTGATTAACTTGAAGGATCTTGGGCTATGAAAGTAATTTTGTTAGTGGTTTGGGTTTGTTTTTTTTTTAAATAAATATAATTCCCAGGAGGAAGAATTCAGCTGAAGACATAGTTGAAGGGTTATTCTTAGTGGAGAGCTTCTGGTGTGACCTATGTGAACACAATGTGTCCTATCCTGATATGAGCTGAGCAGCCACACAGGGACATGTTGCTTTAGGAAGCAAAACTGTTGACCTAGAAAAAAAAAATCTGAAAAAGCTCTTAGGAAATCAAGGCTGAGAAGGAGAAATAATAATTATTAGGGACCTCATCAGATGGAAAAATAGCCATGCTTTTGAAGTCCATGGTATTTAGCGACTGAAGTAGTTCTGAATTTCTTTTCCAAGTTTTACCTTTTGAAAATGTTTGCACCCCTTGAGAATCAGAAGCCGAGAGCGATAAATGGAGTGCACATCTCTTGTGGATAACTGGATACTCCTGCATTTTTATCAGCTCTCCTAGTTGGTCAGTTTTGGTGAACAACGGTCATTTAGTTTTAATCCAAATAATTTCCTCAAAAGCATTTTGGTTGAGCATGAATATCAGCCATGGCTTTTGGTGTTTCTATCATGAGGACACATTGTAGAGCTGTATCGACCTGTCTCATATGTGCTTTGGCAAGATCTGTCTCCCTTTGGTGATATTGGGCAAGAGATATCTTGCTTCTGATGATGAGATTGGAATATGTAGGAGGTGCCTGGAGGGCCAGAGAGGCTGTGGGTAAAAAAGGTAGTTCTAAGAAGAGCTATTTCAAGGTATGATCTTTTAGCTAGGTTGTAATTATTCCAAGATATACCCAGAAGGAGGAGAAAACTTATGGTCTTGGGTGGGAAGCTGGGTCTTAATTTTTCCTTACGGTCTGCATAAAGTATGTAAAGATTCAGATGCTATCACTTGTCTTGGGAAATTAAGGAAATTAGAGTGGGAGGATTAGAGACATTTTTAATCACCCCTGGCTCTACATCCAAGGATTTTTTCCATGATTCATCTTCATCATGGACAAGGAACTCATCTACTGGGCCTCAGAGGGTACAAAGCCTACAGCTGTGTCCACATCTCTGCAATTAGATCCATTTGCCACTGCTGAAAGGTTGACTCTTAATCTCTCTGCAGCTCTTGGGCTGTTTTAGTTATCTGCACGTAGGGAGTTTGATCTGGTGCACCTCTGCCCCCAGGGCTATGTAACGCCTCCATGCCTTGCCCTGCACCTCACAGGAGCCAGCAGCTCAGGTAGGGTGCAAGAGCACCATCTGGCCTTGTGACCACTGAGACACCTATGTAAGATACTGCACATACCACGCATACCGTACACATGTCCCTCCAACACCTCCTGTCCGGCAAAGTCCATAACAGTGATGCAGGGTGGGTGTTGACCTGAGGAGCCCTTTACTCCCCTGAGTGGTGTTCCTCAGGGTGGGAGTTGGGGCTGGTGCTGTCTAACATCTTTGCTGGTAACATGGACAATGAGATCGAGTGTGCCCTCAGCAAGTTTGCTAATGACACCAAGCTGTGTGGTGTGGTTGACGTGCTGGAGGGAAGGGGTGTGATCCAAAGGGACCTGGACAGGCTAGACAGGTGGGCCCAGGCCAATCTCATGAAGTTCA
>NW_009694105.1:0-820 GCF_000703405.1 Apaloderma vittatum
TCTTACCAGCAACCTCTTCAGATGTGACTGGCCATTTTCAGCCCTATTTCATCCCCGGCCGACCTTGATTCCCCCTTTTCCCTGCCTTTGATCCTTTCCTAGAAACCCCACAGTAAGTCTTCATACATTCAAAACCAGTACAGAGGTGGCACTTTGGGACATGGTTTAGTGGTCATGGTACTGTTGGGTAGACGATTGTACTAGATGATAATTGAGGTCTTTTCCAATCTTAATGATTCTATGACTCTGTGAATTTGCAGTTCTGTGTAATAAGAACCAGCTTCTCCAATCCACTTTCAAGAAGACAAAGAAATAGACTAAACGTGAGTATTCCATTACATTTGTTGATAATCCTAACGATTGCTTCAGTAAGAGGGAGCCCTGGGACCTTAAAGGGCAACAGCAGGGGATAACCAGGCAGAGTAGAGTGTGTCTCTATGGTTGAGGTTTCAGCAAGGGGTCACTCTCAAAGGATGAGGTTTTTTAGGAAGCAGGGAGGGTGGGCTATGTGTGCATACTATGAACTGATTTCTATTATTATCTATGTGGCATCATCAAGATCTGTGTCCAGATGGAGGATCCAGGAAACTACAGGCCTGTCAGTTTGATGTCGGTGCCGGGGAGGCTAATGGAGCAGTTCATCATGAGACCAAAACAAGTGAGGAAGTTGACACTCCAGAAGGGAGAGCCATCCTCCAGTTAGACCTGGACAGCCTGGAGGAGTAGACCAGCAGGAACCTTATCAAGTTCAATGGGGACAAGTGTAAGGTTATGCCCCTGGGAATACACAGCCCACAAATGCAGCTCAGACTGGGATCCA
>NW_009694105.1:1101-1446 GCF_000703405.1 Apaloderma vittatum
CTATTGTAGATCCAGCTACTGTTAAAGATAGGCTGAAGGAGCTGGGTTTGTTCAGCCTTGAGAAGAGAAGGCTTAGGGGGGACCTTCTTACCATGTACCAGTACATAAAGCATGGCCAGAAAGAACATGGAGACTCCCTTTATACAAGGAGTCATGTGGAAAAGACAAGGGGTAATGGGGGCAAGTTTCTCATGGGGAGATTCTAATTGGACTCCAGAGGAAAATTTTTCACCGTGACAGCAATTAGAAACTGGAATAGTCTTCCAAGGGAAGTGGTGATTCCTAAACTTTAGACAGTTTGAAGGCTCAGCTACACAAGGTCATTTAAAGACCATTTCATTTAAA
>NW_009694106.1:0-54069 GCF_000703405.1 Apaloderma vittatum
TGGTTGGGTGGTCTGTAGCACACCCCCCACTATAAAGTCTCCCGCCCTTCCTTTCACCCTGGTCCACAGGCACTCGGTTCTTTCATCATCACTTGCCAGGTGTAGCTCCATGCATTCTAGCCTTTTATGGACATAGAGGGCAATACCCCCTCCTCATTTCCCCTGCCTGTCCTTCCTGAACAGTTTATACCCCTCTAGTCCAATGCACCAATCACAGGAGTTGTTCCACCATGTCTCTGTGATGCTGATCAGGTCGTAGTGCTGCAGACTCACAAGCACCTCTAGCTCTTCTTGTTTATTGCCCAAGCTGTGGGCATTCATATAAAGGCATATGAGCCGGGCCTCTGGTAAGTTACCAGGCCCCCCCAACAAAGTACTATTAGCCATTAAGGAAGTCAGTATTAAAATTTTAATTAGCATTTTATTTACATACATAACAATGTTTAAATTTGTTCAACACAAACTTTAAGAAAATTCAAAAGTTCAAACAGTATTTTTAAATTCCAGCAGCCTAAAAATAGCTGAATCCTTCTACAACTACTGAATATAAACACTTTTATCCCATGCCTGCATTTTTTGTTCTGTCACTATGAGATTAGATTTTGATGCTTTCTTAGGCCAAAGCCTTAGCTAACACTATATCTTTTACAACTAAGCAGCAGGTGTAATTGTTTCAAAGTTAAAAGTTATTTCTGTGCTTACATTTAATCAATTCGATTGCTAAAAAAAAAAAAAGGTTATATATCTAGGGGTAATGGTAAATGACTGTACATAAAAACCAAAAAATTACCTGTATTTGCAGATAAAGTTATTTATATATGTTTTTATTTACCTTTTACATGCTAAGAACCCCAGGATGACACACCCATACACACACAACAGTAGACTATCTGCTTTCTCCTTTTAAATAAAATTTAACTATTGCAGTATATTCTACTAAAGCATCTCATAAAATTTGTAAACTTTGTAACAGTCTCTAGGTAGATAGAACACATAATACACAGTGAAGCAAGCAAAATCTATATTTTCTAAATTTAAAATTTTAAAAGAAAGGCATATTGGAGTTTAGACTTGCAAAAACTTTTGAATGCTGCCTATAAATATATTTATTTTTCTTTACATGGAAATGGATAATACCAGCAGGGATGCTGAAGTCAAAATTCTGAGAAAAAAGATCAGGTGATTTTTCTATTTTTTCTCCTTCCAAGTACTTTTAACTTATTGCCACTAGAACTGCTATTCTGATTTTCGTCCAAGAAACAGTCAGGTACTTTTTGAATTGCATCTAACATAAACAATGTGTAGTATAGCACTTTTTACAATTTTTTTTAAAGTATTTTGTGATGACATGGACATAGCAGTATGCTAACATTTAGGAAATTGATTAGGTGGTAGGCAAATGGAAACCCCAATCTCCTAAAAGCCTAATAAAGGCACTACTGGCCTTTGAAATTGCTGCTGTGAGTGTTTTTCATTATATATGCAGTGACGATTAACGTAATGCTCTACTTGTACTGCACATTCAGTCCAGACATGTGAATATACTATCCAATAATGGATAAGTAATCTGCATTCTCTTTTTAAATGCAGAGTAACTGCTGCACGGAGAGATTAAATACTTCATCCACAGTCACACTAAGTGGCTTATTGTCCATCACAGAATGGCTCAATGGAGGTCGAAGAACAGGACACACCATTTCACACACCAAGAATGTTCATTTTCCTACATAAGTTGCCATCATCTACCTGTCACACAGGCAGGTTTAAAAATTTAGGATGCAAGCATCTTTAAGTTAAAAATTTGTTGTGCGAAACCGCTCTATCAGCGAAAGCTCAGCAAGATTATTACGGGTAGCACTTGAGCAGGTCAGATTTGCTCAGGGCCTGACAGACCCTCTGCAGAACAACTATAACTAGGTCCCTTGGGAGACATCAGGAGGAGTCCATGAACATAGCGCAGAGATAACTGCGGATTTGTAACTGGATGACTGTGAAGTACTACGAATGTAAGAAAGTATTGCATCAGGTCTAGGGTCTATACACAGTTCTCACAGAAGAAGCCAATGAGACAGAACAGTGTTTAAGAGCTGATATTTTGAGTTTAAATTCCCCAGAGGGATGATAGCGGTCTTGTGTTTAAACAAAACCCCACAAAACAGAGGGATTTTTGCCTACTCTTGTCCCTCCGACACATTTTTTTTTTTTTAAGTCATTCTGAAGCTTCTGAGCTCTGCTATATCTCCAGGCATTGAGTGGCACTTGGTTAGTCATCTGATCCAAATGTTCAGAGGAAGACAAGCTACCATTAACTACAGCTGTAACTACTAGGCTGTGAAAAAACTTTTTAGGAGTAGTAGGTGGGATTTTCTGATATAAACCCTAAGCATGTAGCCCCCTGTGGATATATTTGATAGATCTTTTTTCGATCTATATGAAATGCCACTTATTTCAATTGCAACTCCATAGGACCTTGATCAAAACAAGTAGTGCTAAAGTTGCTTTTGGTCTGTAAGATCCTAAGAACAAAGACTATTTTTTTTCCTCTTAGTCTAATAAACAATTAGAATAAGGTATCAACATTTTACAGAAAACTTTGGAGGCTTCTGTATTGGTATTGAATTAATTTATTGGTTTTTTTTACACTTTCAAATTTTAATGATAAAAATTTGCTTTACCAAATAACATATTGCAATATTTCCTTAAAAAATAATGTATTTCTGGAATGTATGTGCATATGTAGGAGGTAAGGAACTAATAGACCTGAAAAAAACTTTACTGTCATTATATTTTTTTAGTATTATTTTAATTTTCACAAATAGAAATTAATCATTCCGACTGAGCTATTGGTGATAACCAAATCTATTTAAAACACACACACAAAAAGGAAAGAAAAAGTTCTTTGGTTCAATATCCTGATTTATATTGTCAGGAAACCTTTAACTGTCCTTTTGCTCACCTATTTTAGCATCTGTTACTCAGTGTAGACAGATCTTCAAAACATTTATACATGAAATCATTTTTTAAATAAAGAACAATGGGAAATTCTAAGTTATGACTTCCAGGAAGTGAAAATAACTGGCTGCCCTCTGAAAATAATCTGTATGCTTCTTTTTGGTTGGTTTGGTCATTTCTGGAGCAAGTCCAGCTGAAACGGTTTATAAAGTAAAAAAGCCTTAAAGTGCAAGGGAAATAGGGAACTACATTTCTGTAACAATCATGTTTTTGTTGTGACTCTCTAGACAGTACATTGAGATTGTATTGCAAACTCACATATATCTATCTACAGTAAAGCCGATCAACCCATTTACAGTCTCAAAACAGCGCAGATCACTCTGATGATAAAACTTAAAGCCACTTAAGAATACTCCTGCATTCACTGAAACTACCAAGAAGCAGATGAAGTGAGCTTTTTGAACCACTGTTTGGGATACCTCAACAGTATTGTAAAAGTGTTAATTCTAACATCTTGCCATCAATTATTCATAAAAAAAGACTGTGACTGAAGCCCCGCCCCCACCAACTGACCACAAGGACTTGTCAGGAGAAATACAATTTCATGCAGCTCTAGTAAGTCCCCTTTTCTTTAGAACAGCAGGCAGAAGGAATTGGTTGCTTAGCAATTGTAACATGAAAAATATTTGGTCCTTTAAATGTATACAGGGGTATGTGTGTATTTGTGTGGTTGCACCTAAAAACGGATATAGATATATAGATGATACAGATATAAATATAGGTATAGATAAAGATGATATATAGGTAAATATATATCCCCTGTTGAAATGTGTATGGTATTCATACTTAAAGAGATATGTTTACTGGCAAAAAACCAAACAATGTAATTACAATGTTGTTGAAAAATGTGGGGGTTTGTTTTGGGTTTTTTTTTTAAGGTTTTAAACTATTTTTATAGTACAAACATGAGGGTACAAAATTTTACTGAATCATTTTTTCTCTTTCTCAAAAAATGGGAAGCTTTGTTACAGCAAGGTGCATTCACTTCAGTGCTCATAAACTCAAAACTGGAGGTGCAAAGTATACGCAAACAATACTCATTGGTTTGGACAAAAGTATATAAAAGATGTTAGGGCTAGGTTTCTTTTGCTGTTGCTGCTGAGATGAAGAGGCCTAAATCATCACTGAAGCCACACTAACCAAATGAATTCAGGATGATCACCTACATCAATGCTGCGGTCTAAAATAGGAAGCACAGGAGCTTTAAGGAACAAGAAAAGTTTCAGAATTGAGACACTAGGAAAAAAGGTTTTCTCATTCACAACGACCTCAGGTAAGACACTTACTTGTCTGTCACAAAGAGTTTTATCAATAGTGAATGTAATAAAGTTATAGATAGTGCACACGGCTTTTCTAATCAGTGATTGTACAAATCCATGTTTGTTAGTGATTGGCTGCAAAAAACGAGGCGGTTTATCTAATTTCCTTTGTCAGGCATTTTATTGCTCTGTACTAGAAAAAGATGGAACTCTTCCTTAACAGTCTGGAAGTGCAAAATATCACTCTTCAGTATTTTTAAAACTGCCAAACAGAAGTGATCTCAGAGGTTAGCAGGCTCAGATTAAATTATTTTTGTTACTGGTGTGCAAAAGGGCTTTGCCTAGTCAGCATCATTATTCAGTTTTGCATTTGTTTATTTCTTGTAGACAGTCACTCATTAGCAGTCGATACAGAAGGCTAGATATAATGACGCTGCTTAATCTCACAGGTTTTACAGCAAACTGTTAAATGTTTACCAGCTTGCTGTGGTTGTGTCTGAAGAGAGCAGACTTCACAGCTTTGTTATTTAAAATCTAACGCTGATTTTCAAGCGTAATTTTGAGATGAAGTCTGCAAAGTGTTCAAGGTATTTCCTCTTTACCTTCCCTATAAAGAATATTTTTTTATCTAGAACCACGAGTAAATGAGCTTAAAACAGCTATAGAAGAAGCTGTTTAAAACAAACAAGGAGTCTTTAAAAAATAATATAAGCAAACAACAAACTACCATCCACCTTAATGGCACATAACTCAGAAATTTATCTGATATTGAACTAGATAATCGGACCCATTCTTCGAGTTTGTCCAAACACTGGTCAGTGCCCAATTCTTTGACAAAAAGGGCTTTCAGGTGATAGAGGAAGCCAAAGATTCAGGGAATGTTCCAGCAGGAGAGCAATTTCTCCTGCCACTTCCTATGATGTTCATCCTGACTTGAAAGTACATGATTTAAGAGAAGGAAATTAGCAAGATTATGTGGAAAGCAGCATATAGTGTAATGGATATGCATATGTAGTTCCTAGTATAAAATGGAATTTGGAACTGTAATGCAAACAGATTCCTCAAGTCCTTATGCAAAATCAATATTATTCTACATTATATTAATTTATAGTCACAGAGAAAGTCTTGTTCTTTGCAAACAGTAAGAACAGGCTACGTTGGAAACAACGTCAAAAGATCACCTGGTCCATTTTTTCCTGGGAAAGGGAACCCAGATGGGATTATCTAACATCCTGCCCCATCCTACCTTGAAAACTTCCAGCAATGGGGACTCTGCCCTGTCCCTTGAGAAGCCATTCCAGTGAATATGAATTTCTTCCTTATGTCAAGATAAAACTTGTACCTACTGCCCTTTATCTTGTCCTTGTGGCTCCTTGTGAAGAGACAGCCTCCTTACTCCTTGTAGCCACTCTTTTAAGTTTTTTTGGTTTTGCTCCTCAGTTCACTGGTGCAATACAATAAATTTCATTTATTTTCCAGGAATTTTGCACCAAATGCATCTACAAAGAATAAGCTAAGAGACATCAAACTCTGTAAACATCTTAGTATTTTCTTTTTTATTTTTAAATTAGAATAATTTCTTTTGCCCAATGACATCTGCACCTTTGTGAAAGTTGATATCTTTTTTAGCTTCAGAGACCAGAATATATATGCTTCTGTACATGAGGCTTTATCAATGCCTAAAATCACTTTTCAAGAGGTATATTACCGTCACAGTTTGCCCATCCATAAGAGACTGATTCAGCCAGACCTTTTTCCTGAACTGGTACCTTTAATGGATGTGGTTTTGGTTTGTATTGTTTTTTTGGTTATTAGCTACGAACTGTCCCAGTTCTCTTCAATATTACCAAAGTCCACGTTGGCACATTTCTCAGTCTTTCTGTAATGTCATTAAACATACTAATGAGGATGAATCTGAAAAATCATCCTTGAAAGATTCATTACTAATCCCTGTCTGGAGAACTCTTCTTTTAATGTAAACACTGTGAAGTCTCCCACTTAGCCAGTTCTTGATCTTCTTTATAGCTCTTTACTTCCATCAACTACACCTTAAGTCACTCTACGGTAGCAATTACCAGGAAAAGAAATAATTGATTTCTAACGACCTTGTTCTGAAAAAAAAAAAGGAAAGATTTAAAAAATTCTAACTGGAATATTTTTCATACTTTATTTTATTAATAATATAAATTTGATAATATATCCAATGAATATATTTCAGTTTTTCATAATTTTCAATATTTATAGCATTTTAAAAATAAAATTTTCTTTAGAAGTAGTCTTGTTTCAATAATACTCCCTGTGAAAAATGGCCAATTTGAGTCTTCATTAAAAAAAAACAAAATTGCATAATATTAGATTAATAACAATAATTCAGAATATTTTTTGGAGGGGGGAAACAAAAAATAGGGAATATAAAAGCTCCATTTGGGAGTCTTTAATCAGCTCATAAGTGATGATCTGATTGACCATGAGATTATATGACAAATTCAGATATGAATTAAAACTTATTTTCAAGTTCTTCAGCTGACTGTAATTACTGCAGTAGTAATATGTCATTTGCAAGTTAAATTTCCCAAAGTTACAGAGGCTGAGCTGAAAGGTTTCAGAAAGGTTTGCAGAAGCAGAAAAAATGGGAAGTTTTAATATTTTTGCCTTCGTATAAGATCTTACACTCAAATACTGATCAAAGTAATTGAATGTTAAATAATAAAGCATAATTACATATCCAGAGAGCTAATAACAAAGAGTAAAGTAAAACAAACTGCAATTCAATCACAAAGGCAAAGCATGCAAATGAAACAATCAGGTTAAAGATGCTGAATTGGCAGTGTTAATAAAGATTTATAGAGAAAGAATATCATTTAGCACAGCAGAAAAAAATCTATTAGCAAATATAATCTCCCTGATGCACTTCCTTTTTAGTAGATGTTAATTCTTCTATTACCAAATCTCCAATGACTTTGCATTGAATATTCAAGGGAACTGAATCAATATTAGGGAATCATACTATTGCATGCCAGAAAGGTTTCCCTTCATTACAGACGTTGAGAATTTATTTAAATATATGAAATAAAAAATTGCTAAGACACTGTACCAGGTGATGTAGGGTTAAAGTGCTCAAGACCTACAGACTTCTCATGGTAACAACCACCCCTGAAACTAGGATGTATCATGTCTAATCTGGAAGCAGTCTGCCTCATTGCTCCTGCTTTCTTAATTTAGATTTTTGTTTATTTAATTTAAATATTGTGTTACAAGGTATGGACAAGCTTTATGTGTACAATAAATATATTGTATTATATATTAGATCCTAATGAAGGACGAACTTAGTCAGCTGTTGTGTAGGGGGGAGTACCATGCTCCATTTGTGGTCTGGAAAGCTTTAAAAGACCTTTCACTACTATGAAATGATATTCCCGCCTCCTAAAATGAATACAACTAAAGCACTCCATTGGATAAAGTATGAGTGATTAATTGTCTTTGTGCACAGAGCATAAATTTACTTTTAAAATACGTTTACTTTTGTATTTAATAAAAGATGAATATAAGATTCAATATACATCCGTAAACTATCCATATAGCAGAAAATCCTTTCTCTTTTTGCATGTCACTATGACTAGGTTTTGACTCACTGCAGTTAAAACGTAACAAACTAATAGCACCTAGAACAGAATAGAGGTAATTTGGGTTTTAATTGGCAAAAGTGACCAGGCAACATTTAGATTCTATGGGGATGTCTAGAATTATTCATACGTGCTGTAATACATTTCTCACTGTTGACAATTTCTAGCCAAAAGAAGCTTTGCTTATATTCTGACATTTTTCACACAGCTACTGGGATTCTCAACTAAAAAGCGATGCACAGTGTTTACTGCTTCAGAAATGCTCCTCAGCCTGAGTTAGGGAAGAGATCTGCTCTGTAGAGTGTTAGCACTTCAGGTCCAAGCTAATAACCACAACTGACTTACAAAATACAATGTCCTATTACCATTTATGTCACAGTTACAGAGGGAACATAATTTTAGCTAGGATGCAAATATTTGAATCTGGAACACAAACTGCCTTAGAGTTGGCACAAAACTGTAAGCATTTAATCTTCCTGAGGGACCAGAAATTATATTAGCTCTTTACACGGTATCCAACACTACCAGACTGCAGTTACTGCCGAAAGACTCAGCACAGGGCCTGAGCCCCTTGTAACCCAAAGGCAACACTGAGCACCAGTTCCTCACCACTGCCCAGCCATGCTTTGTCCCACATCCCTGTCCTTCCAGCACAGCTTCACTCCTCCCATTCCCTATTCCACATCTAAAGGATGAGAACCCTCACTTTAGTACTGAACAAATGGGGAAAGTCGGCAGGTAAGTGATAATTTTTATAGGTCTAATAAAGCTAAATAAGTCTATCTGCATATTTAATTATGAAAAAACCCTTCCCTCTATAACCTTGTTGAGCAAAGCACTTAAACATTCAAGATGCCTTTCTGAAATGTGTGGTGTTATTTGCACTTTAAAGCTAAGTGCTTTGTTGGACAAAAGTCCTCATATAGATAATAAATTTACTTCATCTATCCCCATCCAACAGCTCAGGAACTTTTCTTCCAGAATAGCTAAGAACAATTTTTTAGAAAGCTTTTTTACTACAACAACAAAAAATTATTTTGACTAGAAAGCATTTAATCAGAAAATCAAAAAACTAAACTTCTGCTTTTAGGCTCCTGTTTTCTGTTCGTAAGACGAAAAATAAATGGTTTAAGATATTTTTTTTTTTCTTATATTCAGACCAAATGTACATTTCATGGGTAGGAGGGAATAAAACTATGTGACAAGGACTTACTTCAATCAACTATAAATTGTAGAGAGCAGTTTTGTACATTGAGAAGGATTTTTTCATTGATCTAGTATTATGTCAACAGTCTTAGCTCCTATAGGAGTCGTTGTATTGCTACCCTGGTGCACGTGTTTGAGAGTCTACATGTGCTTTCTGCTTTTCTTTCACGGTGGGAAAAAGGCAGCTTCTGTGCTGTGACAGCTCAACTACTCCCAGTCACCCTGAAGTCTCACACACAGCAACAGTGTACTTGGCAGTGTCAGCAGCAACTTGCCTCTCCAGTAACAGGGTTGCTAAAACCAGAGTAGTAACACAGCATCACAGAGACAGAGGATCAGTGAACAGCAAGATGCTCCGTTATTGAAGTAATTTTTCACATCTCTAGTAAATATATTACATTCATTCATCTGTGGCAGACCTTGATTGTCAACCTTCATTTGTGGGCTTACAGGGCCTTTAAAAATACCTGTCACTTGAACATGTGCACTATTACAAGTTTCATAGAAAGTATATTTAAGACATGCCAAATTGGTCACCAAAATTTAATAGTCTATTGCATATTTCTCCTGGCAGACAGCTAGTCAAATGCAATGAAAAGTGACACAGCAATGTCTAATTGGTGCACAAATGCATGTGTTTTTTAAGATTAATAAAGTTTTTACAATACTGACTACTGTCACACTTAAGCCAGTGATCAGAAATTTAAAAAAAAATAAAAATTGTCTCTCCTTACTGGTGTGGAGTTTTACTTGTATAATATATGCTTTAATACTTTGAGTTCTCTGTATTTCTTAGATGTAACAAAACCATAGTGAGTTCGTGATCTTCAAGGTGTCCTTCATGGAAATATTTAGTATTTCTGCAAGTAGAGATGAATCTCCTAGCTGGTACATTCTTTGCACTGGGTTCAGCGTACTGTACTTCTACACGCTGCCTTAGTGCAAGATAACAAACTATTAATCAGTAAAACAGAAATATTTTCCCAAGCCATAGACCACAAAATCATAAATAAAACTCAGTATATTTCATGCTCATAGCTGTTAAGAAAGTAGCCTACAAGTAAGAGTAGATTTTTATCACTGGGTCCCTGTTAAAAATCTTCCTGAAGAAACCTTTCCAGCAATAAAACTCCTTTGACCTCATATTTAGAGTGCTGTGGAACCAAACTTTGGGAGTGTGTGCTTTCCAGAGTCATAGTTATGAAAATATAATGCAGCTGCAATTTCATGTATGCTTTTGTAGGCAGCTATAGTCTAACTGTAGGACAGTTTTCAAGCCACTTGATTTCAAGGCAAATCAAAGCAGAGAGGAATAATTTCCTGCCTCTTTGACAGGGACGCAAACTCCAAACAAAGTAGTCCCATTCTGCCTGGAAACTGTAACAGCTGCAGCAAACATATGGAGCTGCCATGGAAGAAAAGCTGTTCAGTTCGTGGAGTGAGACCCTAATCAAAGTGATTGATGCCGGATATGATGCAGAAATGCAGCAGATATCCCTTTTGAAGGAACATACTCGAGAGATAAATACAAAATGCTCTAATAAATGGGACAGGCTGAAACACCTGTAATACCTCTAGGATACATGTTAAAATCACTTAGAATTTTATTAGCAATGAATGATTTTCCCTAATACAAAACATGGAAGATGTAAAGTAAAAATGAATCACTGGTCCAACAGTGACCATAATATCTGGACTACAGTCATTTTATCTTCCTACTGTGCATCTCTGATCTTTTGCACTAACCATTTCTTCATTTTGTACTAGTTTTAACTGTTATATTACTTACACATTGCAAAAAGGTGCGATATAATAATATTTTTTTAATTGCATACCAAAGTAGAGTGTAGTCAGTGAATCTCGCGCTAAAGCCCAGATTCTGGTAAACTTCCTTGCACTGAATAATACCATCAAAGAGTAACTATATCAAAGCCATTGGACCTTTGTCACTGCTGTTGATGGAACTGTCCTTCTCTTTTTGAGTAATTAGAGCAGGATTCTGAAGAAAGAAGGCAAGATTTTCCCCTCATGAGTCAACTATACCTAGGTGTGATGAATCACGCTACTTTCATTTTTGTTAAATAGACAGGATGAGTGACAGCAGTTGCAGTTTCAGAAGTTCATGAGAGACTAAGAGAAAAGCTGAGAAAGCTATTACTAATGTATTGTTTTAATGAAGAGTGGGCAAACTCATGGTCCTTCTGTTCCATATATACATTAACTGACAACATTATTTATGGGTGAAAAAGGCATGTGCTTGTCTTCTAAAACAGTTCAGACTGCTTTTCATGATTTTTTTCCCCCTAAAACTTTTATTTATGATCATATGTAAGGAAAATGATGAATTCTTCCTATTATATGTTCATTGGACTGGATAGTACGCTATCTAAATCAGTATTTTGATAAGTTATATTCAAGCAATATTATTTTTTTTTCAAGTATTATTTAACATACTTATAAACTGCTAGACCTTAATCTAACGATAAGGAAAAATTTATTAGTTCAAGGAAATAATTAATAAATCTTTACTGAAGTAGAAGTATTCTACTGTGCCTTCAGCTCTGAGGCCAACCACTGGGTCTGGATCCAAGCAGATAATATTTTGTGCATCCTCAGACCTTCAGAAAGTGAAGTGACAATATACCCGTTGCTCTGCTAGCAACAGTAGTTTATAGGTGAAAAAATGACATTTAAAAACTACTATGAAAATGAATAAGCATTGAAAGGACTGTATCTCTATGAAAGCTAGGATGCCAAAAAACCACAAAATCCTGAAAATTGAAAGTATTATATTTAATTCAGGTGAAAATTATCTGTTACATTCCAGATGGGACAAAAATAACATGGCTACCAGTAATAGCTAATCAAGAATTCTTAGAATTTCATTACAGGAGTCACTACTGAGAAAACCCAAAAATTTATTTCTCTGTTCCCTTTATCTAACTTCAGATCCTTGCTTTTACAATACAATACGGAAACAAGTTTCTAAAAGACAAAAAATTCCCAAACTTTATTCATATGCATTAGATCATGCACAGTCACTGAGCCATAAAATACAACAGACATGTAACTACCAGTATTTACAGATTTTTTAAAGAATATATTCTTAATAAAGATACAGAGTAATGAATGTTTCAGTGTAAATAATAAAAGTGAATTTCCAATATAATCTACAATAGACAGAAAAAAAATGTGTGTAGATTTCAGTAAACTTATAAGAAATCTCCCAGTCAAATGAGTTTCCCCTCCTATTAGATCATTATACTGTACTGTACGTTGTTTCAAATTAAAATAGTCAATTACTTCAGCTACCATAGATAAGAATAGATTTATAGTCTATTATAAACATTAAGGCCTTGTTTAAGCCTGTTATTATTTTTTCAGTTAGATTAATTTTCTTAAATTACAATCTTATTCAGATTGCCAGTAGGGGCAAATACCCTTTTCATGAACCTAATGTTAGGCAGTATTGCTGTGACAGAAAATAAGCAAATAAGTATGCATATGCAGCTCGGGAAAATAGTCAGACAGATACATTCAGGATTAATCAACTTTCAGGCTGCTAACTTTGCATAGTTCACTTCATCTAACTTTTAGTATGTTGTTAAGCTTTTAGTCTAAATTGGTTTTCTATGTAACTCAGCTGTTTAATGAGGACCACAAAGTCAAGGAAAACAGAGATGAAGTATCCAAAATGAGTGAAGGTTCTGTTCTCTCTCTTTTAATTTAAAAGATGTCTACATGGTTAACTTAGAATAGACAACTAACTTATAAATAGCTCAATTCAGGGGAGATATTCCCAGTCACTATATCAGTTTTCAGCTGTCTTCAGAGAGTTTCCTATATGGATAAACATGTTTTCTGTTAAAATAGTCCAGCTGGTAAAGTGATTGGCAATAAAAACTAGCACTTCCAGATAGAGTAGATCTCTTTTATATATTTATGATATTTGGCAAATATACTGCTCTTAAAATGCTGAGTGCATTTACCTCCCACTGAAGTAATTGAAAGCTAACAATTCTGAGAAACAGTGCAGTCAGGATCAGTAGCTATAGGAATCCATAAAATTATTTCAGTTAAGTCCTTTCTTGTATAAGCAGGCTTTACTATATACAAAATGAATTTTCTTTCATAAATATTTTAGTCCCATAGCAATCTGATTGATATCAAGATGCATTTGTAATCAAAAGGCTTCAATTTTTTCTTGCAAGACTTCTACTGTATGCTCTAAGCAATTATATATAGTTTAGGTTTCCGAAAAGAGAGTAGCTTGTCTATCTTCTGAACCTTCAAAATCTGACAAAAAAAAGTATCCATGACAGTGGCAACAATCCTGTATTTGGCTAACCATATATTTAGGGACAAGACTACAAAAAGGTTTATATTATAATTTTCCTCCACCCCATTCCTCTAAAGAGAATGATTTATTTAGTTAGGGATATGCAAATGTTAGTCACGCCCTTACTGCACACATACTCACCCTCTATCCTCACCTGAGCAGAGAGCAGAGAGAACAGCATACACCCAACTCTTCCCTTTACATCCTAAGAGCAAATGCAGCCCATCTTCACAATTGCTGGAACTGACTTATGCGATTGAGATCCTTGTGGCGTCCTTTCACTAATGTGAATGAAAACACCTATTAGTAAATTGTACCTAAGTTATGAAGTAATCTTATTAAAAAGAAAAAAGGGCCCATTGCACTCAAGGGTACTTCTCCAAAGATTTCTTCTGCCCCACATGTAGTATCTCACTTTCAAAAACTGTGAAGAGAGTCTTACTGATGAATGTTGTGTGAAAATCTTGTCTTCCATCCACCTATTCTAGATATACTTTAGCCTTTAGATATAATAGAGGCTCTGGAAATACTGAGGATGTCATCTACATCAAGAAACAGTGTGAAGAGCTGTCTCTTAAGAATAGCCATGAGCAGGTTGAAAGCTTATACGTAAGAATCAGAGGCCAAGGAAAAAAAAGGGAACCTTGGGGTCAGTGTCTAGGCTGCCCCATCAAGCATAGGGATAAGGTATAGAAGGCCCTCTCTAAGAGATAGGTTTGTGACCACCTGAGGAACATGAACATACATAAGTCTATGGGGACCTGACAAGATGCATCCTAGAGTCTTGAGGGAATTGGCTGACGTAGTTGTGAAGCTACTCTCCATTGATATCTGAAAAATCATGGCAGTCAGGGGAAGTCCCTGATGACTCAAAAAAGGGAAACTTTACACCCATTCTTAAAGAGGGTAGAAAGGAAAACCCTGAGAGTTACTGTCCTGTCAGCTTCACCTTTGTGACTGAGAGGACCATGGAACAGATCCTCCTAGAAACTCTGCTAAGCTACACAGAGGACAAGGAGGCAATTCAAGACAGCTAGCACAACTTCACCAAGGGCAAGTCCTACTTAAACAACATAATGGCCTTCTATAATGGAGTGACTATGTCAGTGGACAAGAGAAGAGCTCTGGATGTCATCTACTGAGACTTCTGTAATGCCTTTGACACTGTCCCCCCACAACATTCTTCTCTCTAAACTGGATTTGATGGTTGAATGAAGAATTGTTTGGATGGCTACATCCAGAGTGGTCAATAGCTCAATGTCCAGAAGGAGATTGATGACAAGTGGTGTCACTCAGGGATCTGTATTGGAACCAGTACTGTTTAGTATCTTCATCAGTGACATAGACAGTGGGATTGAGTGCACCTTCAGTATGCTTTCAGATGACAGCTGAGTGATGAGCCTGACATGCCTGAGTGACAGGATGTCATCCAGAGGGACCTGGACGAGCTTGAGAAGTGGGCCTGTTTGAACCTCATGATGTTCAACAAAGCCAAGTGCAAGGTCCCAGACATGGGTCAGGAGAACCGCCAACTTCAATACAAGCTGGAGGATGAAGGAATTGAGAGCAGCCCTGGGGAGAAGGACTTGAGGGGTACTGGTGGATGAAAAGCTGGACATGAGTCAGCAAATGTGTGCTCATATACTGGGCTGTATCTGTCCCTGTACTCTGCTCCACCTAGAGTACTTCACCAAGCTCTTGAGTCCCCAGAAATACGTAGACTGTTGGAGTGGGTCCAGAGGAGGGCCATGAAACTGATCAGAGGGCTGGAACACCTCCCCTGTGAGGAGAGGCTGAGACAGGCGGGGTTGCTCAGCCTGGAGAAGAGAAGGCTCCAGGGAGACCTTACTCTGTGTGACCTTTCAGTACTTAAAGGGGGCTTGTAAGAAAGATGGGGATAGACTTTTTAGCAGGTCCTATGCAACAGGACAAGGGATAATGATTTTAAACTAAAAGAGGGTAGATTCAGGTTAGATACAAGGAAGACTCCAAGTCTTTTAATAATAGGAAGGAAACTCATAATTCAAAACTTTCTTTGTGCATGAGCAAATAAACTTTTTCTTTTTCACTTTGTGAATCTCTGAGGACAAAGAAAGCAGCAGAAATCACAATAACCTCAGCAACAAAATACTAGATTCTCCAAATGAAGGCAATACTTACTGGGATCAATAAAAGTGTAGCACAGTATCCTCTGCAGTTCATTAGAGATTTTTTTAATAAAACTCAGTTATAAATGCAATAGCTTTAGAATAAATAGACACGCCACGGGAGTAGACTGTGAGGAATTAAAATAATTGGTTTGATTTCACTCAAAAATGGCCACTTCTTCCACAAACAAACAGTACCTATATGCTTTTCTCAATATTTTATGGAAAAAAAAAGTTTTTCCAAAATCTCTGGCCCCAGGTCCAAATAAACCTTAACAAAAAAGAAAAAAGAAATGACAACCAACTAGTTCAGTATGACATTCACAGCTTCATTTATCCATAAGAATGTTAATTAGTTTTATTGTAAAAACAGGAGCGTACAGACATATCTTTTAAAATGGGACATGTACTTTCAAAAGACAGTAGTTGCAAAATACTTCACTATATTCTGGTTGTATACTTACACACATGATTAGGAACTTATGAATTTGTAAACTGTTGCTCTAAGTAGGTGGTCTACATAACTTTGAAATGAAAGATTCATGATTGCTTATCTAGGAAAATGAGATCATATTACCTCAAGAGATAGCATTTCATCAAAATGCTACTTGAAAAGGCAGCTTTTCATTTATACAGTTCAGATTTTAAACAGAGCATTTGCAAGAACTAAGTAGCAACTAAGTATTGGTAGGAGTACTGTTGTCAGTAGCAAGAATAGTAGGTGATTGGTATTATTTTGCTAAAAGGTAAATATTCATAATACTTATAAGGTAACAAGTGTTGGTTAATCTTTCTTTCCAAGGAAGATATTTTTTGTCATTTTCATACAGTTAACAGTTGCTACTAATCTCTGTTTCTTAGTGCTGCCTTCTTTTCACTACTTGAATATCTTACAAGTCCCCTAGCTCAAGGTGCATTTGTTGCTATCTATTTATTTTGAAGATTTAACAAATATTGGTTTACCTGTTCTTTTAGGATCTGAGATTTTTAATACATTTTGTTTCACTCTAGCAAATATTATATTACAAATTTAGTCAAAGGTCTCTATGAATGAGCCAAGTGAATTCTGCAAGAGGAAGGATGGACAGTCTAACTCTATCTAACTTTTCATTTAAAGTCCTTATTGCTTTTAGAGTAATATTTTTGTAATAGGTTGTCATAGAAAAATGAGTTCTTAGATAGCTGAATCAAGTTCATTGACAGGCAGAAATTGTGTTTGTGACCCTGTCTAAAGCCTAATCTTTCCTAAGACAGTTCCTTCTCTTCCTTCTCTTATCTTTCAGTGTCTTGTACAAGCTTCTGTATCTTTCCTTTGTCCAAGGTTTCCCAGTTTTGCAGTAAAGCTTTTTTTTTCCCCCAAGGATTCCTGTAGGTGTATCATCTTGACCTGTCCTCATTGTCCTCTAAGTGTTATTGATAAAGTCCCTTAGTAAGGTTCCTATCTTCAGTCAGACTTTTAGTTCCTTCAGATTTCATCTGTCCCTGTTCCTCAAATATTTTTTAATCTCCCAAATCAACACAGCGAAAACACAAGATCTTGTCATTTTTTCCTCTTTCCATCATTACTAATCTTTAGACCATTGTATTCCAAGGTTTTATAAAGTGTGAAGATAGACAGGCCTGGACTTCCAGAAGTTTGGAATCCTGCTTTCAACTAAATAGCATTCTTTTAGGGTACACTCATGTGATAAATATCATTCTCAGTTATGTATCAATGTCTCAATGCTTGAGAACATATTGGTGCTAAAAATCCTAGTGAATATATTTAAAATTTGCTAGGATATTGACTGTTTGAAGAAAAGTTGAATATACCTGAGATTTCTGAATCTTTGAATCTACTTTATTCTTTGTCTATGAGATGTAAATTCCCAGTTAAGTCTAAACTTAACTTAGTCTCTTTTTCCTCTCTACTTCTGTGTTAACAGCTTCTTATTAAATCTCTTTCTCCTAAATGTTTATACTGTCTACCTAAGTAGAGTTTCTATTTGTGAATGGTTAAATGTCATATATACGACTGAAATTTCAAATTAATATATGCTTGTCTGCCATGACTCATTGGATTTCCAGAAAATTAGAAAGATGATGAATTATACCAACAACTGAACTGCACTGTCTCTGTCTAGGGAAGGAATGTACTATTATCATACATTGTTTTATGTATAAACTTCATGTATGACTGTTATGTGCAGTTAAAAAGATGCTTGACTAATTTAAAAAAAAAAAATTTATAGTTATGTCTTGCCTATACCCCCATGGAAACAAAATAAATATTGGTTAATTTTCAATGATTTTATCATTAAAAGAAGAAAGGAATGTGAAACTCATAACCAGTACAATAAATAAGGAAATTAATATTAATTTCCATAGGAGTAAAGCTGGGCCTAAGTTTGATAAACTAGTAAGTACAAGAAAAGATCACATAGAAGGTTCTCAAAAACATCAAAATTGAATGTCCAACTGTTTCCATCTGTTTCCATCAGTAATTCATCCTCTTTTGAAACAGAAAGAAAAATCGAAGTACAAAATCTTCTAAACCAAGTCAAGAAACTCATAATAACATATGAAAATAGACACACTTTGATTTGCATTTAGGTTTCTGCACACCTAAGTGAAAGGATAGCAATTTATTTGAGAACTACATCTGTCTTTGTTTGTCCTTTAAGATTTTGCACAAACAAGATATTATATTTACAGCAGGTTTTGACAATGTGTTATCTGTATTGTAACACTACACAGATCATTAGTATTCATTTTTAGCCACAAAAACACAAGTCATACTGCTGTATATATCAAAACCTGTAAAGCCTATTAATTAGTAACACTGGCAGTTGTGTGATATCTTATTATCATTCATGAAACAGCTTTATTTTGGTTTAAAATGATATAACTAAAGGGCTTTTTTCTCCATCCTTCTTGATTTATACTCATGCAGGGACAAACCCACACAGATATAAACCCACACATAATATGGCCTTATTAATGGGAAGCAAACACATCTGAAACAAATAATCTCTGCTCATAAAATCATATTTTAGCAATTTATGACAGCACAGTAGACAAACTGCTAATCCAGCAATTCAAGAAACAATTCTAGAAACAAGTGACTTTATCACTGTAAATCCTAAATTTCTTTTAAAGCAACATTTACAGGAGTTCTTATTATCTGTGCATAAATCCCAAGAAGGCAGCCTGAGTGAATGCTGAGTGTAATAAAATTAGACATTTCTTTCTGTACCCACTGGAAAAAAAAAATCTATTTGTGTTATTTACTTGGCTTCATTAGTAATTCATCATCTTACCTTTTGAAACAGAAAGCAAAACCAAAGTACAAAATACTCTAAATTTAGTCAAATAACTCAGTGGTTGTACTGAAAGAAAACACAGACAGGTTGTAAAATCAGTCTCTCCTTTTTAACATGAAGTCGGTAAGAACTTAGAACTCACGCTAAAGTCACAAATCTCTTTCATTTGTAGAGGAATAATCTTGTTGAACTAGAAGCACAGAAGCTTCAACCACAAAACTGTCATGTACCCTGAAATATATATTATTATGTAGAAATATTAACCAGTGGACCAAATATTGCATTGGTAGTTAGAAAACCCTAAACAGTAAAACTCATTCAACTGCCTAAACACATGCATCTCTTGCCAGATGAGCAGTATCCCTCCCTGACATTGCTTCCAGAGAGGTGCAGGTGTCTGCAGCCTACCACACATGCTGGTGACCAATGTCTCAGATATCCCAGAACATCTCAAATGGCAATAGATAGCTACATGAAAATCCTACCCCTAGTCAATACAGGCAGTGAAATGAGGCAGAGATTCACTTTACTACTCAGTGTGACCACTGCAGAAGGAGAGTAATTGCTGCTTTAATATATTGGTTGTATTTAGCAGGTCTCCCTTTACGCTAATGCAGTTTTGAACACATGGCAGAACTGTAGTTACTCTTGTAGACACCAGAAGACAGAAGATGAGTATCTTATTCTTGAATAGCACCCCGGCCTCAGAAATCCAGTGCCTCAGTAGCCTACCCGGAGTCCCCAAAAGAAATACCAGTATCAGCCAATGAATCTTAAATGCAGTAAAGATTAATGAAAGGTGTCAAAAATTAAGGTGACATTTTATAAACTGGAATCTCTGTTAATATAAAGTATGAGTATGAAAGCTTGAGTGAAATGGACAGAAAATAAAAATCTTCAAGAATGAATCATCTCCAGACTATGGAAGAAAAATCTGCAAAAATTATCAGTGCAATAGTTGAATTGTGAAGAAGCTGGGGAAAATTACTTTTTTGAGAAATGGAAAAAAGTGTTACTTTCTTCTGTTTATCCTCAGGAGTCTTACAAAATGGAAGCAATTAAAGTTTGAAAGGTTAAAAGTAAATCCCTTGGGTGCCTTTTTCTCCCCCATAAATGAGAAGACAGATGTTGTATTTACTATTTTAAGTCTGAAGAACAATTTAATTTTTAAATATCACATCAGAAGTTCATTAGAGAAGCGTGATTTCAGAAAAGTCTTCTTGCTTTAATAGATCACTAACTTTTCTCAAAATAATTGTCTTCAAAAGAAGGGAAAATTCTGTCTTCTATTTAGAAAGACATAAACTATTCATGAAGCCAATTTGATACAAACCCAAATGGTGGATTCTTAACTAAATTTCTTTAGGTTTTTGAAATAAAACAGAACATTTGGTGATAACACACCAACACCTAAACCATGCATCTCCATATTGAGATAGAACTTATTCTGTAGTGTTAAGAAAAAGAAAAATGTTATGAAATGTTTTCTGATAGAAATTAAATATCTGTGCTTACCCAGCAGTTGAAATACTCCAGCAGAAAGAGCCTTATATTGTTCAGAAATGTGTACTTACATCCAGAAAAAAATCTGCCCCAGTGTATTTGTCCTTTATGATTTGTATAATAGCCCAGTAACTACCAGATTATATTTGAGGTCACACCTCATAAAATCTATGTTTCCCCTCAGGTAGCTACTGTACTTTATAGAATATAAGAAAATAACTAAATAAGGCCTCATGGATCTCTATTTTAACACATTGTGCAGAGTCTCTACTTTCCTTATGACCTGCTAAGCATCACTCAGTGCAAAGGAGTGAAAACACACTTGTTATGACAAGTATTGCCTGTGGCCTGCGGAGTACCCCATTTTCTGCGTAAGTTTTGTCACTGTATATAATTTTTAATATTTGTCTGGAAGCTGTCACAGAAAAAGATTGAATGTGTGATCTTGCACAGTGACATTATACCGGCTTATTTTCAAAGATGAATATCTTGAATTTTATTTAAAATGAGATGATGTTCCAGGGCAATATATGGCAGCCAATCTACCGGATGAGTGGAGGAAAAATAAGGCATTCATCACCAAGAGATCTGATTGCTTAAAGACAAAAAGGAGAAGCTGCACTGATACATGAATTTATCTTCACTGGCCCAGAAATAGCAGTGGTTTTGGTTAAGTCACAGACTTTGAATTTGAGTTATCCCTAAAATGAAATGATGAAGGAATATCAGCACTGATACATGAATTTATGTCCACTGGCCCGGAAATAGCAGTGGTTTTGGTTAAGTCACAGACTTTGAAATTGAGTTATCCCTAAAATAAAATGATGAAGGGATATTATGATTCAGTGTTCTCTAAGCCTGATGTACTTCACTGTCTCAAAATATCTACATTTTGTCAGGAATCACTCTTGTATGCCCATCTCTTTATTTCTGAAAGGGAAGAGGGGAGGAGAGAAGATATTATTCTTTAAAAAGTTAATCTTTGTCTTTCTACTTGAAACCACTTTAGTTGACTGAAACTGTGAACATTAAAAAAGAGCAAACTTAGACTTTATTCCACTGTAACTCCACAGAGGAAAAACCTAGGGGAGTAGAGGCACTGTCATGATACACCACAGCATGAATTCAGAATTGATTTTCTTTACTTGCTGGACAAGAGCACATTTTTACACAAAGCTCTGTTCATGTCCCATAGCTATTTAAGGTCTCTAGGAGGAAATGTTGACAGTCTCTTTCTTAAGCCTTCTTGTAGCTAATACTGCAGCCACTGCCAAGCTGGCATTGCAAGGCTTCTATTGGGCTCTGTGTAGGATTTGTAAAGACCAACAAATCAAGAAAAATACATGCCTCACAGAAACTACAGGATTTTCTCTTAGGAGATAAATATTATGAAATGTATGTTGTGTTAACAATTAAAATTTTCTAGCATTTAGATGGGCCACAAATCTATGGACTTAGAGCAATGAAAATCTATACATTAAAATTCATTTCTGTTGGAAAAATCAATTTTGTATCTTTCAATATGTCTGCAGTGAAAATATGTGAAGATTGGCAGTGATTCTCAAACAATGAAGAAGTAACAAGTACCATTTCAAGATGTTAAACTTTATTGTTTGAATTCAATTTGCAATTAACATTATAGTACAGTTTATAGAGGTTTAAATTTTTCCTCTTTTCAGTAATACTAGTCCAATGGGCCATTGCAATACAGAGCAGGTAACTTCAGATCATTTTAGATGTTTTAATGTAGAGTAGAAACACAATTTACAAATATTGCCACTAACAGCCAATGTGCTGCATGCACTATTGAGCTCTGTTGGTTAAGCATTTTGCATTTTGAATAGGCATAAGGTTCATGAAGAAGCAGAAAGTGGGGAGAAAATACTGATAGTTTTGCTGCAGAGCTTTAAAATGTATTTTTAGATTCTCTTTTGTCCCATGAAAGATCTGTTCATGGTGTAGTTAACATATTTTCTGAAGAACACAGAAATGCCTGTGCAGCGTCACATCAAAAGCCCATCGAGCCTGGTATTCTTTCCATAGTGGCCAACAGCAGATGGCCAAATAACTAAAAAAAGCACTACGGCATGGTATGCCGAAGGCTCTTCCAGCCTTCAGCTCTCCTATTCTGCAAGGAAACCTTTGGATCAGCTTTCATGAGAAATAAAGAAATGTGTAGGCTGAGTACATGAAGCCACTGAAGTATTCACTGTTAGAAAGCGATTGTTGGCCTCTTTCAACTACCACAAAGCTGGAACTGAACAACCAACAGGTGATATAAGGAATTCTGTCTATTGTAAAAAGGAAGGAAAACAGTCAGGATAGAAGTTGTTTCTTGACTTTGTATGTTGGAGCATTGTTATGCCTGCAGGTTTCCATATATATGTAGAAATCCTGGGGGAGGAGCCACAGCACCAAAGAGAGGAGAAGGCAGCTGCTTGCAGCAGTGCTCACTGTGAAGACCCTTGTGGCTTTCCAGGCACTGAGTGTTCATTCAGTGAACTTTTAATATGATACAGTACTCCCACTGATATAGTTTAGAATGGACTTAAATCAAATCACTGAAAACTGTGGCATATGGTTAGGCTATTGATCCCTCTCATGGTATTTCAGTGAATGCAAATCTAATCCTTCACTGTATTTTCAGCTATGAGACTGTTATTTTAAAGTACTGATCTATTGTCACTCAGAGAGTAAAGCCATTTTCTGAAATGCTTACCACTTCACAGAAATGTTTCCAGTTACGCTGTAGTCAAAGTTTTGTCATATCATAAAATTCTGTGCTATCAATTCTCCTCATAGTCCCACTTTTTTTCCCTCTCTTATTTTTTGTTAAATTTACTGCTCTTACGAAAATGAGTCTTTAGAGTATTTAGAGGCACTGGAACCTCTATTTTGCATAGAAAAAACAGCTACTACTTCTACATGCCCTTGTCTCCTTGTTCAGCAACAATTAGAGGCAAGAGTTTACTTTGATATGCAACTCTATTTCTCAGCAACACAGTTGTTAAAAACTTCAAGATGGCAGTGATTTGTGAACAGCAACAGCAAGTGGAACAGATAATGGAAATACTTCCTTTACTAGCTCTCTAATCACCCTTGTCTCTCTTTGTATCTTCTGTAATCTTGATACTCTTTCTTCCAGATGTTAGATGAGTGTTTCACATTTGTAGCATTTACAGGGAGGAAGCAAGATCATCATCACCCTAAACTAGGTGCCTGATTTAAGAAACTGAATCATCCATCTCCATCAGTTGCATCATGGAAGGGATTCTATATTTCCATTGTCTTTAGAAAGACTGAAATGACATTAGACTCATAATTCATTACCAAGTGTTGGGCAGTGTGAATATGCAACACGCTGAAACCTGCTTAAACAACCATGGTGATGTCAAATTGACCCTGTAAAATTCTGTGCGTCTTACATCCCATTACTGTTTCTGGGCACTCAATAGTCTTGAGGAATTGTAAGTATATATGTTTACAGAAGCTGATAACCATAAAAAATAGTAAAGAGACATTTAGTGTCTACAGTACTCTAAAACAGAAGGTTTAGATTTGCATAGATAAGGTTTATACATACATAGATATATTTAAGAAAACATGACTACAGAAGTATAAAAATCTACATGACACATTTTCAGGCATAGTCCAAAAACTTATTGGATGAAAGAGTTATTTCAGTGTTTCCAATTCAAGCTTTCATTTGGAATCTGCTCTCCAAAGATTATATATACATAACGGAATGTTTGTTTCATCACCTTGTCCAATGACTAAAAAAAAAAAAAGAAAAAAGAATTCATAAATTTCAAAGACCTTGTAGACTGTCAACAATAAATCAGAGAATTTCCTTAATAATGTCTAACTGATGTAATAATTGCATTTACTCCTTTACCTTTTGTGTGCACAGGAACAGATCTAATTGTAAAAGCAAAAGCTTCAAGTAAATTGATCTTGTCGTTCATTAAAGAAAAAAATAAAATATAAAGTAGGCTAAACACTCTTGAAAACACAAACCCTGATTTCTTTATGCCAAAATAAATAGGTAACAGTATTTAGTATCAATTTACATGTCCAATAGAAATTGATGCAGACGGTAAAACTGTTTGTGTTGCACACCTGGCATCTATGGTGCACACTTTTTTGTGGGTTCTGGTTTAGACTGGTTCTAGTCTAGCTCTACAGGCTGAGAACACAATTATGACTAAAGATTTTGGTTTGGTTTCATGCAAAAAGAAGACTGACTGTTCATTCCAAGGCTATCCAAAGATATGAATTAAAGTAGAGTGGGTAGGGAAAATAGACATAGACTTAGAAAGATCCCTCCTAACTTGGACTTAAATACTAAGGTGGATGCATACTAATTAACATAGCAACTACTATATTCATTGCTTCTTTAGTGCTACTGTAAAGTGAAACATCCTCACTAAGTTATTTCATTTAGTGAAAGGAATGCATTTAATGAAAGGAGAATCATTCTAACCAATCACAGTTAACAACATTTGGTTTAATGGCTCTTGGTTATTTATGCTTCTCTGAATGTGACACTTAAATTATCAGAGCAAAGGCTCAAAGCCACAATACCTGAGTAAACACTACCTACTTCAAGAATAAATAAGGTCCATACTCTATAAATCTAGAATGTCTGAAGGCTTGCAAATTTGGACACAAAAATCTGCAACCATTTTGAAAAAAAATATTTTAAATTTTATTTGTAATTCAGAATTCTTCCCTAAGCACCATTCAGGTGAACATGAGACAAGTGAAGACAGTATATGGAAATATTATTTTTTCATTCACAAGTTAAGAAAAGGAAGTTTTAAATTTCTTAGAATGACTGCTGAAGCCAATTATATATTTTCAAATCTATGTACAAAAATTTGAAATGCTCATCATCTCCTGAAAACACCACTAAATTTTATGGAATAGTCTCTGATAATCAAGCATATGCCCAAGGCCTAGACTATATTCCCATGATGCGCCATCTTCCCCAAGGTGCACCTGTGCTGTCAGTTAAGCCCTGTGGACATCTAATGGTGCACAAATGACACTTTGAATGGTGTGTAATTAATGCCAGTGGGAGGGATGAAGAACTGAGATCTGTTATTTTTATTTGACTGTGAAGCATTTCAATTTTTCACATGTCAACGTATCATTTAGGGTTAACTGACAGAGAGAAAAAGAAAAAAGTTATCAGCTGTAGTCATTTTCACAATGAAATGAAACTGCAACTTGGACTGATAGGAGGCTTTCAAACAAAACTGAACTTCACTAGACCCAGAGGCTGGGAGGTACAAAGGCCTGAGTTAGGATCCTCGATGCAGGATTTTTTTTTATTTCTGCGATGGAGCCATGTGCTCAAAGAAGCCTCTATAATTTTAATATTTTAAATCTTATTATGACAAACTCTGAAATGCAGTGAACTTTCAAACTCCATATTATGAGCTCGGAAGACCTTCACTCAAGCCCGAGGAATCTTAAGACACAGAAGCCAAACTACTGAAAGCCTTGAATGCATTTCTAGTGCTCCCAGATCTTGGGAAGTGCCATACATGCTTTCTTGGCAATTTAGACTTACAGTCCAGCAGATTTCCTGTTCTTCCTTACTCTCTTCACTTTGGCTGTGGCAAAAACAAGTACAATCAGCTGTTTTCATAACCAATTGCCCCTTCCAGAATGAGGATGCTCAGTCAGAATATTCAGGCAAAGTAGAAAAGGTAGCATGAAACTACTTCTACAATATTAACTAAAATATTCCATATTTTTCTCTTTCTTATAAAATAGTGTAGACTACATAAATTTTGCTGTCTACACCTTTGGAGTAGAAATATATTAAGACTGTGACATGAAACTTCTGGTTTGTTCTTTCTATTTTCCAAGTGGAAGTACTGATATTTTTATTCTATGCAAATAAAATTTAATAAATAGACATAAAGAGAATCAAGGTAGTGCACACAGTAAAATATCCATAAAGTACTAATAGCTATATTTTCCTTGAAAGTTACTTCAGTTCCATACAATATAAATCCACAACAACAATTTCTTCCAGAATATAAATATGCCACTCATACACACACATACATCTTTTAATAATACTGGTTTCTATTTATTTAATCAATTTTCCTGGCAGAAGACTTATATGTGTGACTCATTGTTAATGAGTAAGAAGGTACTAAATATAACTCTATTTGATAGTCATATTATAACTAGGAGGAAATTACCATATATTACTGTCACAATAAAATATTACAAAGTACCAAATGTAGATTTTATTTTCATACAGTGCTGAAACACTACTCCTTCTGGCTATTACCTATATTCTATACAAGATATTCTACCCCTATATTAGACTGTGATTTAAAAAGAGAGAAAAGCCACACAAAAGTTTCATGCATAGATTTGTAAAATTTATGAAGATACCATTATGATAATCTTTTCTGATATTTTTTCTCAGAAATGTTGTGAGAAAGAAATAAAAAAAATCTAGTGCCATCTCAAGTTTAGCTGTCCAAGTATTTAATTGCTATTACTAGGAAAAAAAAAGCAAAACTAAAAAACAGTTTTTTATCTCACTTGACAATGCCTTAATTGCAGTTCTGATAATCAGATATTTTTTATCGCTATTTGATGTGCCATTACTCTCAGAAATCTCTTTTTCATTTGTGTGCTTATCTTCCTGGTAAAAGGCAGCTATCTTGTGTATCTTTTAGATGTAATAAATAGCATCTTTTTTTCTCCTGCTGTTTCATTCTTTTCGTTTTCATCTGAGACCTATAGAGATATGCAACTTTTTTTTAGAGTAGCTTGACTTCTATTATATTTTCTTTTACATCTTATTATATGATAACAGCAGTTCACTTGAATTTGTATGATATGACTTAAAAGCCCCAAACTCATGGAAAGTAATAGTTTTTAACACAGTGAAGTCTGGGACTTTTCCTGCTCGGGGCTTAGTTGCCATCCAGAAGCCACAGGTTCTGTATTAACATATTGCCTTGTATTATTTAATATATTTGCATACTTGTAGATATCTCTGTTTAGTTCAACATGTTCATTCTATTGTTAGTATTATTTTCTTTTTCATTAAATTCATAAAAGTTTTTTACCAACCTCAGAGTCTCTCTCCCTCGTTCCCCTGTTATCCTCCCCTGGGAGCGTGGCAGGGGGATCACAGAGAGCATCTCTCAGAGTACAGTGGCTGACCCAGCTCTCAACTTTGACAACCACTAAAATTTGTATAATGTTTTACCCCCACACAATCACTAATACAGAACTTTACAGGACATAACAACCCAGTGTTTTGTGCCACAATATTTAGAAAAAATGTCACGTAGAGTTAAAAAACTCCCGAACAGTTATTTTTTGAGTGACGGTGCATAATAGGAAAATCCAACATCTTCTCCCCCTCCTTCATGCATTATAGTCTGTTCTAGTACCTAATAAAAATAATATTGCTGTGAAGATGTTAAATGAAGACATTCAGTACTTCAGTTTTTATTTGTGTAGAAAAAATTAAGAGCTTGATGCTCTATTTCTTTCCATTTGCAGATGCATAAAGCAGTCACTTTAGAAAATGAACCCTGTTAAATTTATAGCTAGTGCATTCTCATTTAGTCTAATCTCTGCTGGTTCAGCGCAAAATGCTGCCTTTACAGAGTGCCTACTACTAAACACACCCTAGCAAATCTTCTAACCACTAAGGAAGAAAGGAAAATGTTAGTACACCTTACAAAAATATAATGGTCTAATATTTGCAGAATAAAAGTATCATAGGAAAGAAAATAAATAAAGTCATAATGTGTCTTCTCATGTAGTCGTTGAGCATCTGGACACAGAATTGTTTATTTCATAGTAGATTTATGACAATGTTTACCTTTGTATGTTAACAAGGATGCAATTAATTTTGACAAAATCATTAAAGAGCCACATAGTATACTGTCAGTTGTCTCTCATTCTCAGATAAAGTAAACTGCAAGCTTACATCACTTATAATCCTTGGAAACTCCTTTTGTAGTTTTATATTGCAACTCTGGAAAATTATCTCCATTAACTGATTAAGCTATCTAAACTTTAATCTGCAAAACAAAGTTTTTTCTTCCAGACTCAGAACATGAAGAATGTTTGCAGACTAAATGGTATTAACTTGGTAAGCACTGAACACATTTGAAAAACTTTTTTATTTTCAATATTTTTTGCATAATGGAATATTCATCTTGCCAGAATGCATGTCTAAATAAGCTTATCAGGCAGCAATGACATTTCAGAATAATGTCACTGTTAGGATCAAAAGCAGATCTTAGTACAAATGTCCTTAGATCACTGTTGCATGGAGATAAAAAGCTCAGCAAATATTAAGTACAGAATTGGCTTGAACTCCAAAGTTTTACAACTCTTGCCTGGGTGTTTCAGACAGCACAGTTAAGAACTCACATTCCTGCAAATCCTCTCCTCATATAATAAGTTGCTATGAGCATTCTGGACTCAAGTCCTGGTTAAAATTCACAGTAAACAGTGTTGGAATCTTTCTCCTTCATTAAAAAACAAAACAAAACAAAACAAAACAAAACAAAACAAAACACACACACACACACCCCCCCCGAACGTCCAAGATCTGATTGGGACAGCAAATACGATAAGGTATAGAACTCTTATAATGAGCAAAAACACAGATCACAGGAAAATTTGGCCCTCAGAATGAGAACAGCCTCTACTTTTTCTCTTGAACATTAATGATGTATTCACAGGTCTGATTATACACTTATATGAACCAGAAAATTCAGTTTAAATTCTTCATATACTTTGCAGTAAAAATGTCAAAAAAATATATTCTAGATTCCATACGTGTGGGTAGAGGAAAAGGTTAAATCTCTTTATCCGAACAGAGCACAGCTATAAAAACAATACCAACAGAAAGAATAATTAAAAAAACAAACCACTTCATCTAGAAGAGAAAATGTTGACTTATTTCTTAGAGAACACAAATTATGAAATACATTCATTCATTTATTCTCTTATTATGTATAACTGCAGGTCTAGAAGGGAACCATGGTATTTGAGATAAACGAGCAAGTTAAGCAAACCCTATTTCTCATCAAGATGCACCTAAGAGGTATTTCTTTTAAAAAAGCTGCAACTGCAAAAACAAACACCATCCTTCTGCACTACAGAATTTTGACCTTATAAAATAAAATGTCCTCATGCACACTTTCCTGGTATTTTTCACTTTTCTGTATCTAAACTACATACTAGAACTGTAAATTTTTTTAAACCTATAGAAGGAATATTTGACTGGGAATGGGAATCTTTGGTATCATTTTTCCATTCCTTTCAACAGACCTTGTTTCTGTAATAATTAACTTGAATTATTTTCTCTGTTAACTAAAACATTAAAATAATTATCCACACTAATGGATCCATGAACATCACAGCCAATTAGGTCTTTTTTTCCTCTTAGCTTTCTATTTTTGAAATCTGTAACAATCAGACAATGTTTGATTAAAAATACAATATTTAATAGATGTATTATCACTAGATCTTTGCTCTTACATAATCACAATTATTTAAGCCCAGGAAAAATGCATGACAAATGCTAATCTACTGTGCATATTCTAAGTAGTGGCATTAAAAAATCCCCTAATTCGATTTTCAGTAGCACTTGATAAGTTTAGGAGAAGATATCTACAGTTCTAGCAAAATGAACTTGATAACTGCTTTCAAAAGGGTTTTATATCAACTTCATTTTTTTTCCCTATATATCTCTTCTTCACAGATTTAGTTAAAAGTATTATAACAAAAAAGCACTGGAGGTTTGGGGTGACATCAGAAGATATATTAAGCACGTTGGAAAAGTAAATTCTTACAATTATCTAAGCAAGACCTAATTAAATTCTGTTTCATTAGGGTTGTGTGGTTTTCTACTTTGTACAACACCCATGGAATCGCAGCACCATAACGTTAGAGGAGGAAAGAGCAATGCTGCACACACATGTGCGCACGCACACACACACACAGGCCCCCAAACAAACTGAACATGAAGAACGATGAATGTTCAATCATCTGTCATTTCTTTTCTTAATTTGCTTGTCTATTGCATGGCACACCCTGCAGATGTTCTATTAAGTTGTCTCTGAAACAACTTCTTCGTGCCTGCAGTACACAAAATTGATATGTCTGAATCCTGTTTTACTTAATTTAAGCTTAATCTTACAGACTTAGTCTCTGATCTCCCAACATATTTTTTTTTAAGAGAAGCACTATTGTTGTGATTTATTAAGGTGAGGTAACTTCTTCTGCTTTTAAGCAGATAAATTTTGAATGTAAGTGATGAAGGAAGACTACCTCATACTTTCCATAGTTAGGAAGGCTGAATTGTGGCAACACTTTTGGATTACATAATAAATAACTTCCAAAAATTAAAATGTCTCAAAGACCAAGTTAAGGAAATAATTTGATGAGACTGGATGGATATTACCATGGGATTGTACAAGACAGAACTGAATAATATTACAAATTACTTTTTAAAACAACAAAAAAAATCCATATATGGTGCTTTTACATTACATTCTAGGTCCTCAGAATTGACAATAGAGAAAAACTGAGTAACAATATTGATAGCGATAGCAATATCAATACAGAATAGCTATCTTATTTGGTTGTTATTTTCCACATAGGAATTAGGAAGAAGGAAGGGAAAAATGAAAGGCTAGAAGAATGGAAGAAAGGAAAATGTCTCCTTATCTCAGCAATTTGTCTCTCAAAATAAATTGAACTCAATTAAATGATTTACTTAACACACCTCAGGACCATTTGCTTTAGCAAATGGAAAGGGTACACTCATGTAGAAAAACTGTATGTACTATGAATTTTCTGTCTTGGACCATTTGCGAAGCTATCACTACTCATGCTTTAGGTTATGATAATGTTCAACGTATAATGGAAAGTGAAGTACATCAAATAACATCATAGACCAAAGCTCACTTTCTCAAGTCCAACTGATCCCCCCACAATAAAAAACGGTGAAAGAACCCCAAATCCTAAACAAACAAGCAAACAAACAAAACACTAAGTGGTACGTATAGCTCTAAACAGTAATAATCACTAGTATATTCCATTTACATAAAGTAGCCAGAGGTTAGTGGATACGACTTCTGCATAATGTGTGTTCACAAGAAAAAATTGAACCTGACCTGGGAATTCCAAGTTTCACTATTTATCCCATGTTTATGATGTGATCTTTTCCCCACTGGTAGCATTCGATTGAGAGAGGTTTTGTAAAAAGGAAAAATGACACTAAAATCTGACTACAACGAGACCTTTAAAAAGGCAGAAGGATGTGGAAAAGAATAACCTTAGAAATAGATGTACCTTTCTGCTCCCAAATTTCAATGTCACTGAAGTGCAAGACAAACCCTGTATCTGACTCCAATGTTAAGGTGATTCTTCTAATCTGATTACAAAACTTGTTCTTCAGATCTGAAGATTGAGTTGTTCTGGGTTTCCAAAAGTGGTTACATTATTGAGATTGTACTCTAGTTCTACCTGCTTAGGATAGCTTTAGCTTGAAGGAAATTATGTATCACCCAGAAACCAGTTGTATTATCTAAATCTGTAGGTATTCTAGTGGAAGCTTTCATTATTTAAATCCTGTTCTTTAATTTCTCTCAAAATTGTTTTTCAAATTGAAATCTCTGAATTCAGTACCATACCAATGCATTTCAAGTTTTACTGCTAAATTGTTAGAAAAATCAGGTCTTTCAATTATTCTGGCAGTACACAAATGTGTCTTTTCACTTACATCATTGTGTTGTCTCACCTGCAGGCTGGCAGAGAGCCTTACATAGTGGAGCAGATGCAGGAATAGGGAGCACGGGATGAATTTAGGGCATTCACACCTAAACCTTGTACAGTTCTGGTTTGTGGCAGCTTCTTTCCTTAGGGGCTGGAGTGAAAGAAAAGGCTAGAAACAGAACCAGATGATTTATGAATCCAGGATGTTATGGCCGTTAATGGCCCTAACAGGATTTTTTGCAGCACTGGCGTTGCTGCAGGGGTCACAAGTGATTCACTTGTATCATCACTCAACTTGGAAGGACATGTTCTCCATCTGGCTGCATGAACTGGAGAAATGTATAGGCACAGAACTCCTTGGAAAACATTGAAAGAACTCAGTTTCCACAAATAAGTGTCTATTATACTTTCTGAGAATCTTGACATCAGTTTGAGCTATGTGGCTATTAGATCTAGCAAAATCAGACAGCATTTTGACAAACAATTAATTTAGCAATAAACCAAGCAAGTAATAACAAACTAACAAACAAACAAACCCCCAAAGAGTTGCTATGTAGTGACTTTGTTCTCAAGTGAATATTAAGCCAACACGATCCCTAAAAAAGAGGAGGCAGAACATATGTTAGAATATGTGGAGGAAAAATAAGTGTTTATGTCACCAGAAGCAAAAAAGGGACAAATGCTTCCTTAAATACTCCATTTTCTTCTAGCTAAAAGGAAAGGAAATTATCTAGCTACCACAAAAAAAAAATACCATGGGAAGATCTACTTAGGCAAATAAAGGCATCATGTAAACAGCTGGAGCTGAATGAAAGAAGGGTCTGCGTATGGCATCTGGCTGAGATATTGCATCTGTCGCAAGTCTTAAACACAGTTTTTATGTGGAAGTACCATTGTAAGAAGCATTTTTCCAGGAAGACTTCTTAAATTTAATTATTTATTATTTAAAAAAAAAAATCATGGATTGATTGATGGCCACTTCACCATTAAGTTAACCACTCTTTTCCACTTTGATAAAAGAAGTTAAATGATAATCAGATCTAATACAAAAAGGACGAATGCATGAGAGTACTGAAACATAAAAACTTCTTAAAAAGTTTTCAACAAATACTTCTTCATATGACATTTAAATCTGTTTTCTGAAAAGAAAAAATAAAGGTAATATAGATATTGTCAATTTTGGTTCTCAGCCGAAGTGTAGAACTTTAGAAGAGCCTGTTGTGACAGCACAAGGGGCAACGGTTTTAAACTAAAAGAGGGTAGATTCAGACTTGATATAAGGAAGAAATTTTTTACAGTGAGGGTAGTGAAACACCGAAACAGGTTGCTAGAGAGGTGATGGAGGTTCCATCCCTGGAAAAATTCAAGGTCAGATTGGACAGGGCTCTGAGTAATCCAGTCTAGTTAAAGATGCTCCTGGTCTGTTCCTGACTCCCACTGCATTATGGACGGAAAAACAATATATTGAAAACATTCCAGTTATTTGCATTCTTTATTTGTTTAGGACATCCAGAAAATGTAAGGCTTTTCCATGCATAAAAAAAATAAAAATATGAATTCATGAGTCTAATGTTGTTGTAACATATTTAGGGGTTTTGAAGATAATTCCCAAGTTTACAGTCTGCTGTTAAGAGAGTGCTTAGAATAGCATACACTTTGTCTTCCACATTGTAAATCTTAACGGTGCAGAGTACTCCGTTTCACACACAATGCAAAAGATACATCAGTGCCATTAACCTTCCCCTTAGTTGCTGATAAAGTAAAATGGGCCCATTCTTTACAGTAACAGTAATGTATCTGTTCAGATAAATATTCCTCTTGCTGCAATAACATGTAGTATTTTACAGCTACATATCATCTTTGCAAACTATAAAGTGGCAATTAAAACTGAATATGAACAAAATACTAAGTGAAGGAAAAAGCAGAAGAGCTTTTCCTAAAAATTCCCTAAGCAAAAACTGAGTTAATCATATAAAACAACTAGTGTTTGTTTATGTGATTTTTCAATCACAGCAAATATATAATATTAAATTAATCCCTGGTAACCACTTTCTGAAGGCTGTTAATCTGATATTGTTAAGCATCCAACATATATATGCCTGGTACTTTTATTATTGCACGCAAGTGAGTTACATTAGGATGCTTTAATTGAAGAACTGGTATAACTTAAAATTTAAGAAGCTGTTTTGAAAACATATAAACATAAATATACTTAACATTAATAACAATAAAATTATTATTTCATAATTATTCATAATTTTAAGTCTAGCAAGAGATTGTGATTCAGGAGCTCTAGCTTTGTCTCGTTTACTCATGGAGCCTTGTGCCAATCTCTAACAGTCAGTTTCTCTACGTTTCCCACACCAACCAGATGTACTTCAGCATCTCCCAACCAAGAAGCATTTTTAGGACCAGATAAACACTTACTGTGAAGATTAGCTCATCACATGCATAGATTCATAGAATCATAGAACATTTTTGGTTGAAAGAGACCATCAAAATCAAGTCCAACCTTTTTCCTGGCTCTGTCAACACCACTAAACCATGTCCCTCAGCGCAAGATCTAATCGTCTCTTGAACACCTCGAGGGATGGCAACTCAGCCACCTCCCTAGGCAGGCACTGGATGCACAAGAGTTAGTCAATGACCTAAGATAGTGAGATCTACAAAGTTACAGATTGCCTCCTTCTTCATATTTATGCGTACAAGTCACATTCATGCATGACCGATCACAGATGAAGACCTGCGATGCTATGTTACCTGAGGAGATATGCAGGATTTGCACTATACAGTAATATTAATACTGAAAAAAAATCATTAATGAAGCTCATAACATAATTTTACATCACATATTTTTTTTTACTGGCTGCAGCATGAAAATAGCCACGTTACTCACATACTTTTCTCATGACTATAACACTGAAAGAGTTTTTTGAGCCACTTATTTTAATTAAAAGTTAAAAGAGATTGATTCTGGAAAAGAAAACAGTAACTTCAAAAACAAAGTAGCATAGGGAAACATCTCGTCAGTCTGTGACACTACTGGGAAATAAATGTTCAGATACAGTTTTCAGAAATTTTTTTATTCAGATATCTTTGTAATCTAACGTATTAAAACCCACTTCAATCAACTAGAAGATTTTTCAAAACAGGAATTTATCATAAGTTACATAATCAACAAACTAAGAATACAAATTCAATTTTTTATGGCTCTCCAGCTGTTTATCATATAGCGCCACAGACGTAATGTCACATAGAAACTCACAGGAACACATTTTACCTCAATATATGAAATAAGAAATATATAGCATTAGACCCTAACAGTTTAACTATTTCTCCTTAAGTCTACAAAGATGAGATGCTAGAATTAAATAGAAGGCACAAAAAGAAATGAATGAATGTAGTCATTCATTCTAAAATATTCTTAGTTTCAAAGTTTATAACATGTTTCTGCACTTATCCCTCTATTTTAGCAACTGTGAAGTTTAAAGACATAATGAACTAACTGTAAAACAACACTATTGCTCTCTGGAAAAACGTAATTCTGAAAATTACAGAAAAAATAACACAAAGAAGTGAAGTGAGCTATATATAGGTAACTGCCAAATATATAAGGTTTAAAAGAAAAAAAAAAAGAAAATAGTTATTTTTGCCACTCAAAAGTATTGCAGTCACAGTGTTGTTGGGCTTCTTGCCATAGTATCAAATGAAAAAAAGCAGGCAATAAAACCACTTTCCCTGCTCAATCCTCTCAATTCTTAAATACTAGGATCATCTGAACTGAAATGAAAAGCAATAATTATGGCATTATTAAGTGATTCAAGTTACACATATTTGGCTACAATAAGATAACATGTTCCTTAAAATGACACAATGATTTTTATGCTTACAGCTGTTGAACACTTAAATATACATTGAAATATACTTTAGTCAAATTTTACCTTGCAGCTGAACAAAATAACTAATTTAACAAGAAATAAGGAATTGTTGTGAATCAAGAAATAAGAAATTGTCACGCATCTGAAGAGAGATTAAAGATTTGTATGCACAGTTAAAGAAACAGGCAATATGATGCACACATCTCAAACATTCATAATATATACACACATGTATGATAGATAGGCATATTTATGCTATATATGCACATGTGAGTTATGCTCATGAAACATGTATGAGAAATATATATGCAGATTTAGCTCAGGCAATGTGTACAGTTGTAAATTGATCCTAAGTACTGCTATATCAATTCACAGATGTGCATATGCCACTGGAGCTGTATGAAAATGAATACGGCAGGTTGCAGGGTTTCTTCATTTCATCTTTGGATTTGTGAAATCATGGAGTACTACATATACAGCAGAATTTTAAGAGGGGATATAGATTTTACTAATATCCATAAAAATAGTCTGAGGCACTAGCACGGACATTATAGAAAGCACGTGAAGTGCTGCTTCATCCATGATCTTCATCCGATTTTTTCTCCATTTCTGTGCTTTCAGATGCCATAGATTCTTTTGTGTTTTACCCATACCTAATTCTTATGCGGGGAAAAAAATCCAAAAACAAACAAAAAAAACCACGCAAAACCCCTAACAATAATAACATCACCACCACCCCCCTTATAAACAATATGCATCCTTGGGCCTGACTACCAGAAGTTTTCATCTCTCTTTCTGACTTTCCTATATCACATATGAGTGCTGTAGGAACAACTTTGATCTTTTTGTCCAGTTCTGAGTTTACCTCATTATCGTTCTTGTAATTTCAGAAATTAGAGAAAATACAAAATATAATTGCAGTCCTAACAATGAATGTTAGTGGAACAGCTAGGAATAACTTTCAGCTTCTGTGCATCAACTATCAGTTTTTCCTTAAATCTTGAACTACAATACTAACAGTATTCTATAAATCAGATGGTTGCTGCCTCTTGTTTTAAAGTGCTCTGCCCACATAGCATTGACCAAAAGGTAAAATCTGACTTCTTCCCTTGTGCTGGCACAGGCACTTGCACACCAGGCCACTGAGATTCAGATTAGAGACTTGACATGGTACCAAATAATCTTAATTTCTTTTCCATTTCTTCTTCAGTTTCCAATTTAGCTTTTCTAATAAGGTCTCTTTGGACAAAGTAAAGTTAAAATGATACCTAAGGATAAAACAAAACTCAGCCACAAAGCCTATGCTCATCTTCATAACTGGCAAGAAATTATATGTGTTAATCCCAGACAAAACTGCACCACTAGCATCACTAGTTATGATTTTTTTTTCTGCTTTTTTTTTTTTTTATGAAAGCAGACAAAGAGAATGAAAAACCTTCACAAACTGGCTAAATGCTTTAGGATATATTGTTTTATGTAATTACTGTGGAAACCCTGGACATGTGATTGGTAAAAATAACACTTTTAAAAGATGACAGCTGCTGCAATCACAGAAGGAAAAAGAAAAAAAGCAACTGTGAGCACTGAAATGCTTATGAAATTTTTAGTGGTTAGTACAGCATTTCTGATAAATGCTACAAGCACATCAAAACTCTTTTTTTAAATTTTATTTTTAATTATATGCAATATATCTAATGTTCAATAAAAGAAAATGCACATATGGTATAGTCATTTATTAGTTCTAGTGTTAATTTATTTTACTTCTTCAGACATTGGAATTTATTTCATGTCTCAAAGAATAAAGTGAACTGAGGTAGCCTTATTTTTAAAAATCTGACTCTTTTGAGTCTTCACTTTTATGAAGAAAAATCTTGCAACTAAGTGAATCCTGTTACTTGTAGTGATTAATTGTACATAGTATCAGCAGGCAATTTAGGAAAAATAGCTAGGAAGTATCTTCTTTTAATAATGAATTTTAAGGTTTTGCATCCTTAGTCACAATTTGTCGGAAAAAATACTGAATGATAAAGTGTACCTTTTAATCTGAATTACACATTTAGTCACAATGTGTAGCCAGTACTCATAATCTTTCAGCAGCTTGGATGCTTAGTCATTTTTTTCTCATTTAACAAGATTCTTTCCTACAATTCAAAAAAAAAAACCCAAAAAGCAGAAAGGCCAAACACAAAAACCCATATAAGCTCTGCAGTCCACTTTTAATTCCTTTAACCATTGCCTGAAAATATCCAAAATGTCCATGGTAAGCTCTTTTCGAATTGTTCCTAAGACTGTAGAACACTAAGGCTGAAGGAGGAAAGGGAGAAATTGCCAGTGACGGAGTGTTCACCTAGTGAAAGATCTGAGCACTGTAGATCTGATTAAGAAAAGCAAAGGTTTTCATTTAACAAAGCCCAGATTAGACTGGCAGAAAATAGAAATGAAAAAAATGGCAGATAGATCATCTGCTCCCATAGAAATGTAAAGAAGCTTCATGCTTACTTGTTCTTCTCTGTCAAGGCTCATGAAGTTCATGCAAACAAGGACCCCACTTTATTCACTGTTTATTTGTGAAAGTGGTATTAATAGTAAAAGAATTTAAATTTAGATGAGAATTTTTAATCTTCCCACGAAATACTATTTTTATGCTGTTATTATTAGGTATACTTTCATATATATTATACATTTATGCAGATTTTAATTTATCTTGCCAAACATTTATGATTATGATTGTACAAGACACTATAAAGATAATTAATTTTAGCAAATATTAAACATCAGGATGAACACCCCAGGAATATGCCTTTCCTTCTGTGATATTTCTCTCACTTTTTGTCTCTAAATCACCATTTTTCTTGCTAAATCTTCCCAAGGTTTATTCCCTATGACAAAAAATGTGATTCTAGAAACACTGATCAATAGTGATGGCTATTTGCTCCAGTTCTGCTGGTTTTTCCCTTTTGCTTTCTCTAGTTGATGAAAAATGGCTTTGTTTACCAATGTTTGCTCTCTCAATATTACAAAAATCTGTTACCATAGTTGTCAGTTTACTTTGTTGCAGAAGATAAGGAATGGTATAACTGTTCCAAGAGTTCCTTTTTTGAAGGAAAAAAAAAATCTTTAGCCAAGATTGACTGTCAGTGTGGTGTTTGCTATGAAAGCCAACAAAACATTAAAATAGCAGTAGCACATATTATGTTACAATGCTAGTGAAAAAGGATAATGGGACTACAATGAAGTCCAAGACACAGGAGTATGCTACAAATGATTTCTGACACAGAGTAATGGTCATTCAAAGTCACTATAACCAATTGTTCTTCAAAAAAAATTATAAGTCTGGAGAACTAACATGGTCTAAATAACATTTTTCATGAAGGGTAATGAATAATCACTTCAAAGTTACTTAAGATTTGTGGGAAACAGCAGGGATTTTGTAACAAAAGCAAACAAGTATTTATAAGGACATACAATTTTAGTTTATAAATCAAAACTGAAGTACTTGCAAGGAAGGCTCCATTTCATGTCTAATGTTGAAGAACTCTGATTTACATAACACTAGAAGAAACTTAGAGCTGGGGTCAGACAGCAAAGAACAGCAGGTAAAGAGGATCTCTGAAGGAGTAACTGGTCAGGCTGATCTATTACTCACTAAGGGTGTGACAGCATTGCCACTGCAAAGCAGAAGTCCCATTCTACAATTTCTAATCCACGAGTGACAAACAAATCCACGTAAAATTCTCTCAGTATCAAGAATAAAGTACATACAGCATTATTCTTAAGTGTTAGAATTATTTAATTTCAATTTAATAGAGCCATAAAATGGTGTGTGAATAAAAATAACATATGCAGAGATGAAAAATGAAAAATCCACAAATTTGAATTTTATCACCACAGAAAGTAGACGATATTTAAAGGACTAACTTCCTACCTGATTTGTGAATAATGGGAACATAGGCATTATATTTATTTTATTGTGTGCCTTTATTACTTTTATTGTTGTGCTGCAGTATAGCCCTTTGAAGGTCTGCCAAACCACTGCGGCTTGCTCAAATGCGGGACTGAATTTTAATTAAGCTTAGCAAAATACTCATTGAATTTTGCTGAGCCTGATTAGGCCAGTCATCCTGATAGACATGCAGAGGGCATCTTGCTTACTTGTTTTAATAACTGACAGAAGCGATTAATAGATTTTTGTAAAATATTTAAACATGAAAAATACAGACTGTCATCACCTCTTTTAACTGAGAAACTTAGGGTTTTTTGTACTTAACGTGGCTACAAAAGATTTTGTGGAATTATGAATTATGAAGTACTGAAGAGTAATTCAGTACTCATATTCATGAAGACTAACTCTAAAATATATGCATTTTGTTTTGCTAAAGTACTCTCCATAATACCACAGCCCAGTGAAGAGGAGTTTCCACGGTCTCTGCAGAGTAACATTAAATATACATGCAAGTGAATAACTTCTTACAGACTTTTTAACTTTTCATGGAAGCAATACTAGGACCTCCCTCCAGCTTATACAGCTAGAGCATCCCCTATATATATATCTGTATCTTAGAATCACAGAATGCGTTGGGCTGGAGGGGACCTTTATAGGTCATCTAGTCCAAACTCCCTGCAGTAAGCAGGGACATCTTTAACTAGATCAAGTTCCTCAGAGCTCCATCTTTCCTGTGAAAAGTCAATCTCTCCTGTGAAGCATGACTAAGAACTGAAAAAATAAATGCTCTTTTTTATCTCTTCTCTCTATATAACAGTGACAATCTCGCTTCTTCAGAAGTTCAAGAGTCAAGTGGGTCTTGACATAGTAGCAATGTCCTTAGGACACTGCTTAGGAATGTTGTTTTTGCTGTTTTCTTCTACCTATTTCCACAGTAAGTTTAAGGGGAAAAAAGCCTTTGATGTATTAAAAAAAAAGGTATAATAAGTGTCCAGCCAATCAACTCTCTATCCCTAAAACATTTTGAGAAAGGAATAATACTAGTTAAAACAGGTAAAGAATATTTAGAATGATGATACGTGACAACATTCACAGTGAGGTGTTCTAGGTCCTAATTCAGGTGTGAAACATCAATAGGGTATTGAGGTATCCTAACTTTTGTACGGTGAGCAAGACTATTGATACTCTCTGAATTTAACTTCAGTATTGTCAAAAAAATATATGAAAAGTACATGAGAATTAATAGAAGGAATTTGCAGTCACTTTGAAGGGCTTGGTATCAGGCTATAAGTAAATACATTTTTAACTACGAAACTAAAGATTACTTATTTAGTAACTGAACTTAAGTAACCACAAAATCCCAGAGGAAAACAGAGTGACTTTGAGCAGATGCAAGAGTGTAAATAAATTACCACAAACCACACTTAAAGACTGATCTACAGAGACCTATGAGCTGTCTTCCTTCCAACTGAAAAGGTAACAAAAACAGAAATGAGAAAATGTACAGTTAAATTCAGGTTCTAATGTCCTTCATTACAACTTAGAGTTTGACTATGCACACAGAAGTAAACAATGGTATAGATGGTGCTAGTATTTGATTTCAACACTCGGTAGCAATTTTCGTACAGTTTGGTGTGAAAACTCCAGGCTGAGGATACCAAAAATACAGAAGTACTTGGAAAAAAAGATTCTTACAGGACTTTGTCTCAGTCTACACAGGAAAAAAGAAAACACATTTTTCGGAAATATTTTTCATTACATGCCCTTCCCCAGCCTCTTGTAATTAATATTCCTTGTTATTAATATTATCTTTTATTAATATAGTTGAAAAGACACAAGCCTATGTTAACTATACTACCATCTTATTAAACAGAAAGCATACATGTCTAAGAAACTTCTAATACACATGCGAGAATTTGACAAAAACATCAGAAAACAAACAAACAAAACCCCGAACACAACACAAAGTCCTTTTACTGATCACTCAGCCATATGCCAAAAAGATCATGTGAATTATAGAGAAAATTTACAGAAACGTTAGCTGACAAAATTTTGCTTGGGGTAGAAGTAATTAAACTTATTTGCTGCACTTCTATTGCCACACAGAAGAGAAAAAAAAAACACTTCCATGTACTGTCATCACTGTGCTCACTGCTGCTATCTATGACATCTTCACATCATATTCAGAGGGGTCCGCCGTACCCCCAGGGTGGTGTCTTAATTGGGGTGAAGTATTTATTACTCAAAGGACTGATGAAGTGTAGAAAACAATTAGCATATTCGAAACTCCAACTTTACTATGTTTACAGGAAGTTGCCTTTGAGAGCTATATCAGTGATAAGCAAATTCATTCCTGTGTCCCTGCTTAGCTTCACTGATATCAATCCAAATTTATAAAGAAAACTCACATTTTTTTATCACGATATATAAGCTTTATTGAACTTAATGGAGCTCAATATTTAGGTTTTTTATCTTATATCTATTTGCCACAGAGATATGATGCATTTTATATTAAAAATTTACACAATTAGGATAAATATTACATTCTATTGTTCAGTAGGCAGATCAAGGTCATACAGCAAGTAAGGGAAGTAGAAGTAACATTTACTTTCTCACAAGGCTTCAAATAAAAAATAGTAGTTTAACCACATGGTTATTTTTTTCAAAAATAAACTCAAAATTGTTAGCATTTTTAGCCTATCTAGAAGAATGATGGCATTATCCAACATATTTAGGAATTATATTCAACGTATTTTGGAATTATTCATGTAAAAATTAGTTTGATACAGCTCAAGATGCCTTTGCCAACACTAGTCCTTTATCTTTTGTTTTTCCACAAGTACAAATAAACATTTTTTCAAGAGATGTGGTGAATTGATTCAGTAGGCTCTGTCTCTCTCGATATCAAAATATTGCATCCTCTTTCTTTTTCCCTAAAGCAGCATTGTTTATTGCAAATTTTGTGAAATCTAGGCAGCTATCCAGTTATTTGTTCACAGTAGGTGCCTGCCCATCACCATAATCCTGGCAGGTTTCCAAGACACATACCCTCCGTCTGTTACTGTATCACAGAAATGGTACCTTGAGGTCCACTTGACCTATGACCTCTCAGGCTCTTCAGTAATTTAATAACAATGTTTTCTCAATCAATTCAGTTCACAGTAAGTGTTTCGTGGATACATCTCAGGTTCTACACTTTATCCATGCACAGTTCTCCTATCCCGGGGTTTTCAGGTCTTCCCAGTCAAGCTAAGTCTTTGAGACTCTCCCTTGCTGCCAGAGTACCGGAAAGCCCCAACGAAAGAAGATGCCAAAAATTTCCCTGAAGCCTAAAAGTAATTAATTCAAGTGTTGTAAAGCCTGGGGCTCTCATGACAGGGTGCTGTGATCATGATGAGAGAACATGGAAATGCCGAGGTTGACAGGCTCAGCTGAAGGCTGAGGGCTTCTGGGGTCCCTCCTTACCAGCCGGAGGCTGGAAATTGTCTTTGACAAGGGGAATAACTGTCGTAGTTTCACAGTCGATGCATTTGTTTGGAATATTTGAGATTTACAAAGTCAGGGAAACAAACATAAAAAAAATCTATTACCACAAGCATGAATAATTCACAAGTGTGATGGGATGTTCTGGTTTCCAGTGTTTAACAGAGCATCACAATTAACTTTTATTCAAAAATGCTAATCATATTGATACATAACAAGAGATTTAAGATGTGACACTAGAGAAAATGTGCTTTTATTGTTCTGATAATAAAATGTACAACACTTCTGCATGCCTGACACATTTCTGGTCATCATCTCTTTTACATTTATAACAGCGAATCTGTTGATGAATACATATTGCAGAACTCTTGCTATTTTCAGAGGAATCATCATGTCACAGGTTCAACTAGGAAACTCTAAAAGTTGACATGTTGACTTAGGACATCCTTCTGTCAGATTTCTAATTTGTTGACAAAGGCTAATTGTTTGACTGAGGCATCATTTGTGAGAGATCATGTCCTGAGCTGTGTGGTTATCTAATAAACCTTAAAATTTCCAGTTACTCTAGAGAAAAACACTAGGAAGAGAAAGAGAATAGTAGGATGATAAGTAGGTTGATTATTTTGCCCTTGTCTTTTCTCTGTTCAACTCTAAAAGCCTGGGCAAACATGTGGGAAGGGAAGGGAAGGGAAGGGAAGGGAAGGGAAGGGAAGGGAAGGGAAGGGAAGGGAAGGGAAGAAACCATGAGAGAGGCAAAATAAACTGTTTCATTTTATAATTTGAAAATATTCTACATTCCTACCATTAGAGAAAAATTCTGAAAATAGAATTTGCATTTTTAACACGCTTATTCTGTGACTTGAGAGTATCTGATGTAGCCTAGTTCCAATTACATTAATGAAAAGAGAAGCAGTCACTGACACCCTGATATATCTCGATATCATCAAACTACTTGGCAAACAAGCAAAGAGAATTTGCATTATTTCAGGATAGTAAGAAACCTCAAGAAGGGAAAGGCTCTCACACATACAGACACAGATGTGCAGATGCATTATTTGCAGTTAGAAAGTGTATTAACAGAATATTTATTCACAAGTATTAAATACACATCTTCATGGAAAATACATTATCTGTTGCCAATTATTCTGACTTAAAGCTGACTTAAACCATATTTTTCCTGAAGTCACTCATCTTGTAAAGTCACGTGGTAAGTTTAAAAATTTTTCATACACATGTCTAAGTGGCTTTTACGTACTACAATTTTCTTTTTCTTGTGAAACCATATGCATGAGTCAAGCTAAAGTACATTTAAGAAACATAAGTCAGGCTAAAGTAGAAATTACACTAGAGATTTTGTGTCATCTATTTTTATGCATGTACTTGCATGAGTATGCATGTCTTTGTGCATGGAGAAAGAAAAAAAAAGACACAGAATATGCTGTAGCAGAATCTTGTTTTGAGAAGGGGTGTGGAAAATCCTCACTTCCGTTGTAACAGACATTTAAAAACTGCATTTGGATCTACAAATGAAGTCCTCAAGTCTGATATGAACAGAAGCTAATCTGTTTTTCTGAGAATTATTAGGCTTTTTTTAGGAAATACCAAGGAATAGCATTGACATTTCAAAAATTTACATGATGAAGAAATAAAACCTACAGCTTTATTTTCAAACATACATAGGAGTTTTATTCAAAAGAAATTCCTTTTTGTTACTTGTATCAAAGTCCTTTTACTTTATCTCTTATATCCAAATGTTTTGTTGGTCTGCAAATACAGTACTATAAGAAGAAGTTGAGGAATACAGTTTTGTTTAATGTGCCTGGTTGGTTTTGGACTTTATAAATAGAAGTATACGTTCCTGAAATGAAATCCTGTACTCATTCAAGTCAACTGCAAAATGTAATGTGATTACCTTATAATCCAGACTTCATAACAAGATCCTTTTCTAAAAGCATTGTGGCTAACCAATAAACCCCTACAATGGAAGAAAGCTCAGAGGAGAAGGGCAAGGGGAAGTGTTCATGAAGCTCAGGAAATAATGCAGAGTATGACTGACCAGAGGTGGTGTAAAGACGTTGACCTAGCTCGACAAGAAGGTGGTCTTTGTTTTAGGTTAAACGGCTATCAAGAGTTGAGTGGATCAACTGGTGGTGTAAATGTTTCTCCCTAGAAAAACACTAGAAGAGTGTGAATATCTCCCTGAGATAGCCAGGCCAGCATGGTGGGGAGAGAAAATCTGGCTCAGCCCAACAGAGTATAGAAACAGAAAAACTAACAAAATAATTTAAAATAGAGCAATGGGCTTGAGCTGGCTTCTATACACACATATGCCTTCCTAGCGAGTAGAGTTGCCCAGTTTGATGACAGTGAGAACATTATAGAGAGAGGCAATGGGAATTACTTTGCTATTGTGATTGAACTATGTATACTGTTATATTTCATTAAGCGTAACTTATATTTGCATTGTGTTATACAACACATTTTGTATTGTTCTGCTAAATCAGAAATCACACATAACATCAACAGTGTTCATATAAGCACATGTGGGATACCTAAAAGAATCTGGTCAGAGAGCACTGAAGTCTGACAAACCTATGCAAACAGACAGTGTTCAAAGGAGTATGACAATTATTTACGAAACACGCATCCCTCAATTTGTCGAGCAGAATAATTACAGCATATCTGGTTTTCTTAGGGAAGCGTCATGAACAAGACAAACTCATTGCTTAAAGAACATAAATCAGCTTTGAAGAGAGAAGGCATGTCTATACTGAATGACAGAAAACTGTGTTAGTCTCTGGGTAAGGCTTAAACACTATACAGCAAAGGTTTGTTCATGCTGTCTTCGCAAATCTAAACATACCTATGGAGGAGGATGTGAAACAATCCTATCATACTGGAAAGACTGTAGTGAACACTCTGAAGCTTGTTACTAGCTTGCAAAATGCCTTTTATTTTTTTTCCCTCATTTTTCTCTAAGCTGTCGTAATTACTGACTGGTTACATAGACAGCGGGGAAAAAAAAAAAAAGGTGTTTGAGACCTTTCAAAATGAGGGCTCCATTCTATTTCCACCGAAATCAGATTACAGTCCTTCATCTGATATTAATACAAACATCATCAGTTCCTCAGAGACAAAGGATTTTAGGGTGTCTTAGGATATTACTGTATCATAACAGCCTACATGTTTGTTCGGAATTGTTTCTGTTTTATGTAATAGATTACATTAAACAAAATAAACAAATCACAAAGAAATCATGGTCATGAGTAAATTGTAGGAATAATGCTGACTGACTTAAAATAGACTGGGATATTTTTTTATCTCTTTTGTCTCCCCTTTACCTCCGTGGGATAAATGTTAAGTTTCATGAAAATATTGCTAGAGACTTTTTTTAATGACATCAAAAATAATTTTCAGGAAAATATTGATGCTTACACTGAACATTAGAAAAGAGTATTGCAAAAGCAGTAGTGTCCTATGATTCAAAATCTTAGGCAACATAACAAAAAGGAAAGACTAAATCTTCTAGCTTATCATCATTTTTCTAATCCAAACTTGTTATTGATTTTTTTTAAAACAAGAGACTCAACAATATGTCACTAACCTGAATTCTAACCATGCATGTGTTTCATCTGATATTTTTTATGATTACTGCTTCCTAACCTACTATAATTTCCATGAATCCTGTAGGTAGCAACTATGGTAGATTTCTTCTACAAATTTCAGCATTAGATTATCTGAAATATATTGCTATTTCTTATTTTAGCTATTGAGAAATACTGCAAATACAATGCTGAGGTAATTGATAGAAAATGTTGACATTTTAATAGCAGCTACCAAACAGGTGAGATTAAGGCCAGAATGGATGAGCTATTACTTCTGCACCCTAGATATAAATGACATTCCTATGATTTATGAGTACATTTAATGTCTTTCCTCCTTACTGTGCTCTACAAGTAAGGAAAAGATGTGAAAAAAAAAAAATCAAAATTCGCACAACACAATGCTTTCAAAAACTGTAAAGGTAGAATATTCTCATAAACTTTTAAGAAGAATACAGGGTAAGACTAAATATTAATTTTTAATGCAGATGAGAATAATAATTGCTTGGTATCTTGTTACTGACAGATAAACTTTCCCTGATTTTTTTTTTTTTTTTTATATATAAATAAGACTTAGTGAATGTATTCCATTAACTGTTCAGTAGCTGGTCTGAAAATCTCTTGACTGTTCCATCTTTAAATACAAAACACCCTTAGGAAACCTCTCAGGAAAACTTCTGAAAAATGAAGAAGTAATAAGCTACTTGTCTGTAGCATGGTCACTTTCTCTTCTAACGCTTGCATAAATGCACACTCAATGCATGATTGTGAATGCACAGACTAAGAACTGCTTTTCTTTCCTCCCTACAGTATTTTTTCTATGCCTTGAGCTTCTGACATGACAATAAAAGTAAAGAAAATTAATAGCATACTGTGGTCCCCTTTCCAAGAAAGCTTTACTTAAATAGTGCATGTATCAACTCAAAGGAGAACAAAAACTAAATTCGTTTTCTTCACCAAGTAGGGGATAATTTAGTGATGAACTAACTGGTAATGAAGCAACATGTGGTCTCCAAACACAACCATTTGATTAGGTCTTCTACAGTCATTTGGAAATCTGCGACCATTTTTCTCTGACTGCGTGTAGCAATGAGAACATGACAAGGAAAACGAGCAAACAAAAAGTACACACGTATTTGGGATGGGACTGATATTTGGAAAAGAAAATAGTGTGAGTAAGAAGAGAAATATTGGACAGGAATAAGAATCTGCCTCAGTTCTTATCAATCCTTCACAGAGATGTGCTATAAGCCTTATCTGAAGTCCCTCACAGACAGGATGAGGCAGGAAGGCACCTCAGGAAATTATCTAGTCCAACTCCCAGCCCAGAGCACCATCAGCGAAAGCAGGGCTGTGTCCAGTTGGGTTTTAAGTATCTCCAGGGACTGAGAGTCCACACTGTGCCAGTGTTTGCTCTCATAGTATAAAAGCATCTTTTGTGGTCACAAGGAATGTGCACCTGCCGTGTCTGTGGGCACCACTGAGAAGAGTCTGGTTCCCTTGGTATTCCCTCCCATCAAGTATTTACACACACTAGTAAGATGCCCCTGAGCTATCTCTTCAGTCTATCTCAGCTCGCTCAGTCTCTCCTTGTATGTCAGATGTTCATCAGGGCTGAGTAAACAGGAAGGATCCACGTTCCTTGACCTGCTGGCAACATGCAGGCTCATGCAACCCAGGAGGCTGTTGGCCTTTTTTGCTGCAAGTGCACACTGAAACTTCATATTCAACTTAGTGCCATACCAGGACTCCCTGGTCCTTCTCTGCAGAGCTGATTTCTAGCCACTCCTGGTCTGTACTGGTGGCTAGGTAGCTGGTGTTATTCCTTTCCACAAGCAGTACTTGGCACTTCCTTTTGCCGAACTTTGTGCCACTCTTCACAACCCTCTTGGCCCAGATCATAGAATCATAGAATCATGGAATGGCCTAGGCTGGAAGGGACCTTAGAGATCATCTAATCCAATCTCCCTGTCATGGGCAGGGACGTCTCTCAACTAGATCAGGATACTCAAGGCTCTGTCCAACTTGGCCTTGAACACCTCCATGGAGGGGGCAGCTAGTTTTCAGTCCATTTCAATGTCCACTCATTTAAGCCATTCTTCATCAGTCTGTCTCTGACAATGATGAGGCAGTCTCAAAAGCCTTACTAAAATGGAGATAAATAATATCCACTCCACTCCCCTTATCAATCAAACCTGTCATATCATTGTTGAAGACTGCCAGATAATGTAAATGGAAAGACGACGTTTGGCTTCTAGGTGAAAGGAAATAAACACATGATGTGAGGACAAGACAAAGACGATTCAGACCAATTACATATTTTGCAAATAGAATTTTGTATTGTTGGATTACTGACTAATATTTTGAGCTCAAAGTGATGAAAAAATTGGCATCTCCTCAGTAATTAATCAGGACGTTGAATTTTTTAATACAATTTAATGTATCAGTATTGTTTCTGAGCTGCTCAGCTCAATTTCACGTTATGAACAAAGTAAATGTCTCGCTGTACGTTGTCATTACATAGGTAGCTATTTTGTTCTAATTCAACAATTCCAAAGCATTTAAATGGAAAAAAGCACATTTTTTAAGAAAAAAAATGAAATGTCACTGTCAAAGGTTTTTGAAACTGTAGAAGAAAAATATATACCTTCAATACTTAGAGAAGTGCTTCTTAATCAGTTAGCAGTTAGATCAGTTAATAATAAAATGCTAGTTTTGCCAGACCTTATCAAAACTCTAAAGGAAAAAGTTGACTTTCCTGTAGCAAGAAGGTAAATTCAGCTTGACTATTCTACATAATCAGCAACCTCCTCTGAAGCGGTAGAGAAGTCTTTTGGATAGCAAATAGCTAGACTCAGATTTGGAAAAGGATTTGTCCTGTTACTTAAGTCAGTGACTTCTCTGCTGAAGAACTTAGACCACGTGTTTAAGTGCTCTGCTGAACAACAGAGCAACAATCTTGTGTTTCACTTGTGGGCTTGACTGGTTGATTGGTTTTGTTCCCTCACATATATCAGCTGCAAAATTAAAATGTCTGCCTAGTTTGAATCTGATATTGTGATCAACATCATTATATATGAATGATACCCATGTTTCTTGAAGCACATCATGGCTTAATATTGTACTCTTATGAATTCCTTGTTTTCATCTGTTACTATAGGATTAGAATAAGCAAACCAATTAGTAGAGTATCTCTCATTAAATAAAAACATTAAAGTAAAAAATAAATATATATCTCTTTCTTGGCTATTCTCTCGGCCTTGAGATCTCCATCCTGCTCTCAAGGTCACAAGTCTCACCAGAACTGGAAAAAGTCTTTAACCTTTGGAGACATGGTGAAGATAGATTTTATTAGATGTCCAGGTCTTCAAAGAGAGGGAATTGGACTGATTTTATTCTAGAAAAAGATTGCAGATGTGAAAAATAGAGAATTATATAAGAGAATGCATTTGCTAGAATATTTTACTCTGCAAAGAATCTTGCACACATACACAAGTCCTTTAAGGTACAAAAATTATTCTAATAGTAAATCTGTAAGCTTTAATTTATTTACTGCCAATATACTAGGATGAAAATACTTAATTCTAACCCCATCTATGAATTATAAGTGTACTTTAAGAAGGCATTCCTTTATGGGGCAAATCTCTCCCACACGTATAACATAGTTGTGTAGTTTGTTTGTTTCTTCTTTACTATCTTTGTATTTGAGATGTACTGTAACTGTATTTTGTATATATATTAAACATATTTACTGGAACTTGGCTAAAGCACAAATATGATAAAAATTAGGACATATGGGAGAAGTGATCAGAGAAGGGGGAAAATGAGGAGAACGAAAGCAGAGAAGCTATGAAAGAACCAAGATTCAAGAAATGAATTGTGTTCAATTGTGCTGAAGGCACAGGAATTATGAGACTGAGGTAACGGTTCTTTTCCCTGGTAAGGAAGAGATCATTTGAGTTGAATGTCAGAGACAAAAGGTAGATTGGAGAGGGACTGAGTTGTGATGAAAGAAGAAGAGTTCCAGACATCCATTAAAAACAATGTTCCTCATGAACTTAAGAGGTTAAAGTAATAAAAGGGATGATGCAGTCATTGGAGGGATAAAACAGGTCAAGTGGGCTCCCTTTTTGGCCAGGGAAATTAGGATATGTTTACCTTGCAAGAGAGGACTACCAAAAGAAACTGAAATATTGAGAAAAAAAGTAAGGGAGAGGTGAAAAATGGCACAAGAGAGTCCAGCATGAAGCTTCCTAGGAAACAGCAACTGTGTCTATGGAAGAAGGGGAAGAGAGGACAGGAATCTAATAGAAAATAAGTAAACAATAATCTTATGTTAAAAAAATCACAAAAAGGACAAGGTATTGATTCAAACAGCTTCAATTTTACCATGTCTTTGCATTTGCTTTGTAGCCTTAAGCCTTCAAAGGTAGTTAGTGAGGAATGGTGAAGCCAGGTGAAACACAGAACTTAAAGGGTGTGAGCCAGCTGCTGACCAGGCTGACAACTCAATAAATAAGACCAAAAGACCTCAGACGAGGCTACTGGAAAGAAGGGAGATAGGGAGAATGTAGCTAACGTAAGTGTATTTGAAGTTAAAAGTGAAATCATTGTTACATATTAAAAAAAAGGAATATATTAAACCTCCAGAATCAGGCCTGAAATGTATATTATGTATTTCTTTTTTTTTTTTTTTTTTAAATGCACACGTAGGTCAAATTGTTGAATATTCATAGTATGTCCCAATTATTTTAAATTTCTGCATGTTTTACAATGTAGGTTATCCAAGAAAAGTAAGTCTCCCTATCCGTATTACATAGAAATATACACAAAGACAGCTATGTTTCTTACTGGAATTAGAAATTGTCAATAATGGAAACACTAACAAATATCAAAATTATAGTATTTTTTACCTGAATAGCACCAAATATACATGCAGCCTTGTTTATTTCAAATATAAAATGTGTAATTCCTGTCTCTCTATTTTAATATTCTTAAAGCAGTAAGAAAAAGAGTACTTTGGAGTGAAATCCTGTTACTAGTAACTTGCTTCAGGTTTCACACGGATGCCAATTGAACGAGGATTTTAAAATGCTGTTAACTCTGTTACACATATGTCTGTTTAGCCGTGCCTGTGTAAAGAAGAAATTAATTTTTCCTCTTCTGAACACAAGCTATTAATACGTATATAAACCAAATACTCTTAAAGAACACTTACACTACTGCAAAACAAACACAGGTCTGAATATTCAAATCCTTATGCATATGTATGTTTCATCGAAAGGGTAGCAGAGTACTTTTTTTCCACAGAATAAATCAGTCATATTGTGGTCAGTGCTTGTTTAATGTCAAATTACTCAACATCTTCTTTCCCCTTCACTGTTAGACCCTGCAAACAATTTTCTGAAACCGAATTGGTATATCTCATCAGCATCTTTACTCTCCATGGCTATCAATAAATTAATTTCTGCTTTATTATGAGACAAGAGTGCATTATTATCCTATTCTACAGAAGAGAAAAAGAAGCACAGAAAGAAAATTAGAAGTATCTCTACTTTCAGGTGTCTAAATTTACAACAAGCACTTCATCTTTTCAGTGATATGTTCCCACTGGTTACTAATCAGTCTTCAAGATCTGAAGTTCAAAACCTGAAAATAAGGAACCATTCACTAATAGGCAGCACAAAATCAGTTCTATAACTACTCACATAGATACCCTCTGGCAGAGACAGATAAAATGTAGCTCTCCAGGGAAAAATTTAATTTCTTTAAGCACCTCCTCTTTTTTTGTTTATTTGTTTTTTGGTTTTTTTTACCTTGTACTACTTTTTCAGTAATAATCAACAATATAAATCCAGAGATCGGTAATTATTTCCACATCTTTTTAGATAAGGGGTGGGGGGGTAATTTATTTTAGGAATTGCTTGCTGACATGCTCCTACTTCGACAATAATTTAAGTCATGTGCTTAAAAAATGTCTCCTCCAAATATCTTTCCTCTTGTTCTTGCAAGCAGGCTCAGCCCATATTAGACTATACTGACCACTCAGATCTGTACAGATTTAGTGTTTTATGCAAGATTTTTAATACATATGCAAATACAGCAGAACTGAAGCTCTGAACTTTCTAATGATTTCAAATATTTCTGCAATATTAATTAAAACAACATTCAATCTATTGTTTTAGTACATTTTATACACTAAATTTCTATGATTTTAATAATGGTAATTGTGACAAAACACAATCATGGCTAAAAATATGAATTATTCACAGATTTCTGAAACACTGACAATAGTAGCAATTTACTGTCTACAAACTACATAGTGAGATACTGTGCTTGAAAAATACATCTAGTATCAGAGGAATGCTGAAAAATGGACCACAGTGTCTTCAGATAAATACGGATGACCCCTATTTTCTCAGACCTTTCACTCAAATTTGAACTCCTTGCCTCTGACTCGGGCATCTTTCCTTCCATGCTTCACCCAAATACCACTTTTCTATATCTCATACTCTCTTTCCTAATTTCTCCTTTTTTTTCTTTTACAGTCATTCCTCAATTCTTGTGCCTCATTCCTTGATCCATGCTCACTTGTCCAGATGCTCCGTTCCTGCGCCTGCTTTGCCATAACTGGCTCCAACAGTTGTGCTCTTTCTCCTGTATCTACCTGAGTCTCCACATCAGAGCCACCCTCCTGAATGCCTTCTTCCCTTCTCTTCCTCCTCTTGCCCAAGTTTCTCTCATCCTCCCAGTGGGATTTCAAAGATGCTTCTCACATCTCCCTGTTCCAACTTGGCTTCCATGAAAAGGCAGAAGATTTCTCTCTGAGTTTTTCAGTCTATTTAAGTGTTGTCCATGTCCTCACGCCACCCCAGGTTGCCTCAGGGTGGGCTGTTCCCCACGGCCTCTCCTCTGGGCCCCACAGATCTTGCCTCCCAGTTACACTTCAGAGAGAAGCATCAGGGGCTGCAGGAGAGAGGGAAAG